>NW_028187537.1:44497-89015 GCF_964204655.1 Triturus cristatus
TTTCAAGGTGCACTTTCGTGCCATTGGCTAACATTGCCGGTACTGCGTTATTGCAGATGAAAGCCACAAGAGGGCGACTTATATGTGGATTCCAGGGTTTAGGGCTCAGGGCAAGTGTGTGGGAATTGGGATAAGGGTGGAAGGGTTGTTGTGAGTGTTTAGGGGTGAGAGTGAGGGTGGAAGGCTTGTGTTTTAGGGCTGGGGATTAGGGCTTAGGGCCAGGCTTTAGGGTTCGGGGCTCCCTGCTAGGGCTTAGGGCTGCGGGCTAGGGCTGCAGGCTCGGGGATTAGGGCTTAGGGCCAGGCTTTAGGGTTCGGGACTGGGTTTCAGGGTTTAGGGCAGGGAAGGAGGGTAGTTTGTAGGACTGGAGACTAGGGTTTAGGGTTCGTGTGTAAGACTAGGCTTTAGGGTTTAGGGCTGGGATGTTAGGGCTTAGAGCTGGGACGTAGGGCTTAGGGCTCAGGACGGGTCTTTAGGGCTCCGGACTAGGGTTTGGGGCTTGGGAATAGGGTTTAAGGCTGGGGACTAGGGTATGAGGGTAGGGTTGAGGCTTGTTTCTAGGGTTTAGGGGAGTGTGCGTCGTTGCGGTTAGGTGTTTAGGGTTCAGAGGAGTGTGTAGGGTTAGGAGGTAGGGTTGGGGAGGTGTCTAGGGTTAGGAGGTAGGGTTGGGAAGGTGTCTAGGGCTTAGGGTTGGAATTGCTAGGGTTTCCCCGAGTCTAGGGCTCAGGGCTCGATTCAGTTTCGCCAATATTGGTGTTTTGGAAGGGTTTGTGTTGGTCTGGCTGGGTTGGGGTTGGTCCGATTTGGCTGGATTTGGTTTGGACTTGTGTGGTTTGGTGTTGGGAAGGTTTTCCAGTGGTTTGGCAAAAATCGATCCAGATTTGGCTGATTTTGGGGTGATTTTGCGTGTTTGCGGGGGGCGCGTGTTTGCCGCAAAAGTCGTACCCCTTCCACTGGATGGATTTGTGTAATTCTTGCTGAGATTCTTCATAATCGCTGGAACTAATGTCCCAGTGAGTTTCAAGAGGATCGAAGTAGGGGAAGTGCGAAAAAAGCACTTTTTGAGTGATGGCCTGAATCGCCATGTTATCCAATGGGCGTTTTTGGGGTGGTGGAGAAGTGGTTTTAAGGGTGTTCCACTTGCTCCAGAGGAACGGGGCTGCTGTGAGTGGTAGGGAGGGGGAATTCATGGGTGTGCAGGAAGATTGGGAGGAATCGATCGATGGGAAGGGTGTTTTTCGTGAAAGTCGAGGAAGGAAGGAGCTGCCATAGGAGCCCATGTTAAATGTGAGTGTTTACATGTTTTTGGGGTTCGATTGCAGGGTGTTCCAGGTGGTTCCAAGTGGATGTAGTTAGCTGGGATCAGAGGTGGGAAAGTCTAATTTTGTTTGCAAGTGTTTTGAAGAAAATTCATGGAGGGGAAGGGGTGTTTTGGGCCTAGTTTGAAAGTGCATTTTGGACGCGACTTTAGGCCTTATGCGAGGTCGCGGTAATGCACGTTTTTGGGGTGGTATGTTGGGGTGTTCTAGGTTTTTGGGAAGGAGTTTAGGGGTGTGGGAGCAATGTTGGGAATGTCTAGTTTCTGGGAAAAATAGCAGTTTGGTTGTAGGTGGAGGGGAAAGGGTACTTTTGGCCTGTTTTGTAAGTGTACTTTCGTGCCATTGGCTAACATTGGCTGCCCAGAGGTCGCGGTAATGCGGTTGTTTGGGAGGGTATTTTGGGGTGTTCCCTATTTTTGGGAATGTGTTTAAGGGGTTGGGAGGTATGTTGGGAATGTCTAGTTATTGAGAAAAATAGTAGTTTGCTCGTAGGTTGAGGGGAAATGCGAATTTGGGCCTGTTTTCAAGGTGCACTTTCGTGCCATTGGCTAACATTGCCGGTACTGCGTTATTGCAGATGAAAGCCACAAGAGGGCGACTTATATGTGGATTCCAGGGTTTAGGGCTCAGGGCAAGTGTGTGGGAATTGGGATAAGGGTGGAAGGGTTGTTGTGAGTGTTTAGGGGTGAGAGTGAGGGTGGAAGGCTTGTGTTTTAGGGCTGGGGATTAGGGCTTAGGGCCAGGCTTTAGGGTTCGGGGCTCCCTGCTAGGGCTTAGGGCTGCGGGCTAGGGCTGCAGGCTCGGGGATTAGGGCTTAGGGCCAGGCTTGACTGGGTTTCAGGGTTTAGGGCAGGGAAGGAGGGTAGTTTGTAGGACTGGAGACTAGGGTTTAGGGTTCGTGTGTAAGACTAGGCTTTAGGGTTTAGGGCTGGGATGTTAGGGCTTAGAGCTGGGACGTAGGGCTTAGGGCTCAGGACGGGTCTTTAGGGCTCCGGACTAGGGTTTGGGGCTTGGGAATAGGGTTTAAGGCTGGGGACTAGGGTATGAGGGTAGGGTTGAGGCTTGTTTCTAGGGTTTAGGGGAGTGTGCGTCGTTGCGGTTAGGTGTTTAGGGTTCAGAGGAGTGTGTAGGGTTAGGAGGTAGGGTTGGGGAGGTGTCTAGGGTTAGGAGGTAGGGTTGGGAAGGTGTCTAGGGCTTAGGGTTGGAATTGCTAGGGTTTCCCCGAGTCTAGGGCTCAGGGCTCGATTCAGTTTCGCCAATATTGGTGTTTTGGAAGGGTTTGTGTTGGTCTGGCTGGGTTGGGGTTGGTCCGATTTGGCTGGATTTGGTTTGGACTTGTGTGGTTTGGTGTTGGGAAGGTTTTCCAGTGGTTTGGCAAAAATCGATCCAGATTTGGCTGATTTTGGGGTGATTTTGCGTGTTTGCGGGGGGCGCGTGTTTGCCGCAAAAGTCGTACCCCTTCCACTGGATGGATTTGTGTAATTCTTGCTGAGATTCTTCATAATCGCTGGAACTAATGTCCCAGTGAGTTTCAAGAGGATCGAAGTAGGGGAAGTGCGAAAAAAGCACTTTTTGAGTGATGGCCTGAATCGCCATGTTATCCAATGGGCGTTTTTGGGGTGGTGGAGAAGTGGTTTTAAGGGTGTTCCACTTGCTCCAGAGGAACGGGGCTGCTGTGAGTGGTAGGGAGGGGGAATTCATGGGTGTGCAGGAAGATTGGGAGGAATCGATCGATGGGAAGGGTGTTTTTCGTGAAAGTCGAGGAAGGAAGGAGCTGCCATAGGAGCCCATGTTAAATGTGAGTGTTTACATGTTTTTGGGGTTCGATTGCAGGGTGTTCCAGGTGGTTCCAAGTGGATGTAGTTAGCTGGGATCAGAGGTGGGAAAGTCTAATTTTGTTTGCAAGTGTTTTGAAGAAAATTCATGGAGGGGAAGGGGTGTTTTGGGCCTAGTTTGAAAGTGCATTTTGGACGCGACTTTAGGCCTTATGCGAGGTCGCGGTAATGCACGTTTTTGGGGTGGTATGTTGGGGTGTTCTAGGTTTTTGGGAAGGAGTTTAGGGGTGTGGGAGCAATGTTGGGAATGTCTAGTTTCTGGGAAAAATAGCAGTTTGGTTGTAGGTGGAGGGGAAAGGGTACTTTTGGCCTGTTTTGTAAGTGTACTTTCGTGCCATTGGCTAACATTGGCTGGCCCAGAGGTCGCGGTAATGCGGTTGTTTGGGAGGGTATTTTGGGGTGTTCCCTATTTTTGGGAATGTGTTTAAGGGGTTGGGAGGTATGTTGGGAATGTCTAGTTATTGAGAAAAATAGTAGTTTGCTCGTAGGTTGAGGGGAAATGCGAATTTGGGCCTGTTTTCAAGGTGCACTTTCGTGCCATTGGCTAACAGTGCCGGTACTGCGTTATTGCAGATGAAAGCCACAAGAGGGCGACTTATATGTGGATTCCAGGGTTTAGGGCTCAGGGCAAGTGTGTGGGAATTGGGATAAGGGTGGAAGGGTTGTTGTGAGTGTTTAGGGGTGAGAGTGAGGGTGGAAGGCTTGTGTTTTAGGGCTGGGGATTAGGGCTTAGGGCCAGGCTTTAGGGTTCGGGGCTCCCTGCTAGGGCTTAGGGCTGCGGGCTAGGGCTGCAGGCTCGGGGATTAGGGCTTAGGGCCAGGCTTTAGGGTTCGGGACTGGGTTTCAGGGTTTAGGGCAGGGAAGGAGGGTAGTTTGTAGGACTGGAGACTAGGGTTTAGGGTTCGTGTGTAAGACTAGGCTTTAGGGTTTAGGGCTGGGATGTTAGGGCTTAGAGCTGGGACGTAGGGCTTAGGGCTCAGGACGGGTCTTTAGGGCTCCGGACTAGGGTTTGGGGCTTGGGAATAGGGTTTAAGGCTGGGGACTAGGGTATGAGGGTAGGGTTGAGGCTTGTTTCTAGGGTTTAGGGGAGTGTGCGTCGTTGCGGTTAGGTGTTTAGGGTTCAGAGGAGTGTGTAGGGTTAGGAGGTAGGGTTGGGGAGGTGTCTAGGGTTAGGAGGTAGGGTTGGGAAGGTGTCTAGGGCTTAGGGTTGGAATTGCTAGGGTTTCCCCGAGTCTAGGGCTCAGGGCTCGATTCAGTTTCGCCAATATTGGTGTTTTGGAAGGGTTTGTGTTGGTCTGGCTGGGTTGGGGTTGGTCCGATTTGGCTGGATTTGGTTTGGACTTGTGTGGTTTGGTGTTGGGAAGGTTTTCCAGTGGTTTGGCAAAAATCGATCCAGATTTGGCTGATTTTGGGGTGATTTTGCGTGTTTGCGGGGGGCGCGTGTTTGCCGCAAAAGTCGTACCCCTTCCACTGGATGGATTTGTGTAATTCTTGCTGAGATTCTTCATAATCGCTGGAACTAATGTCCCAGTGAGTTTCAAGAGGATCGAAGTAGGGGAAGTGCGAAAAAAGCACTTTTTGAGTGATGGCCTGAATCGCCATGTTATCCAATGGGCGTTTTTGGGGTGGTGGAGAAGTGGTTTTAAGGGTGTTCCACTTGCTCCAGAGGAACGGGGCTGCTGTGAGTGGTAGGGAGGGGGAATTCATGGGTGTGCAGGAAGATTGGGAGGAATCGATCGATGGGAAGGGTGTTTTTCGTGAAAGTCGAGGAAGGAAGGAGCTGCCATAGGAGCCCATGTTAAATGTGAGTGTTTACATGTTTTTGGGGTTCGATTGCAGGGTGTTCCAGGTGGTTCCAAGTGGATGTAGTTAGCTGGGATCAGAGGTGGGAAAGTCTAATTTTGTTTGCAAGTGTTTTGAAGAAAATTCATGGAGGGGAAGGGGTGTTTTGGGCCTAGTTTGAAAGTGCATTTTGGACGCGACTTTAGGCCTTATGCGAGGTCGCGGTAATGCACGTTTTTGGGGTGGTATGTTGGGGTGTTCTAGGTTTTTGGGAAGGAGTTTAGGGGTGTGGGAGCAATGTTGGGAATGTCTAGTTTCTGGGAAAAATAGCAGTTTGGTTGTAGGTGGAGGGGAAAGGGTACTTTTGGCCTGTTTTGTAAGTGTACTTTCGTGCCATTGGCTAACATTGGCTGGCCCAGAGGTCGCGGTAATGCGGTTGTTTGGGAGGGTATTTTGGGGTGTTCCCTATTTTTGGGAATGTGTTTAAGGGGTTGGGAGGTATGTTGGGAATGTCTAGTTATTGAGAAAAATAGTAGTTTGCTCGTAGGTTGAGGGGAAATGCGAATTTGGGCCTGTTTTCAAGGTGCACTTTCGTGCCATTGGCTAACATTGCCGGTACTGCGTTATTGCAGATGAAAGCCACAAGAGGGCGACTTATATGTGGATTCCAGGGTTTAGGGCTCAGGGCAAGTGTGTGGGAATTGGGATAAGGGTGGAAGGGTTGTTGTGAGTGTTTAGGGGTGAGAGTGAGGGTGGAAGGCTTGTGTTTTAGGGCTGGGGATTAGGGCTTAGGGCCAGGCTTTAGGGTTCGGGGCTCCCTGCTAGGGCTTAGGGCTGCGGGCTAGGGCTGCAGGCTCGGGGATTAGGGCTTAGGGCCAGGCTTTAGGGTTCGGGACTGGGTTTCAGGGTTTAGGGCAGGGAAGGAGGGTAGTTTGTAGGACTGGAGACTAGGGTTTAGGGTTCGTGTGTAAGACTAGGCTTTAGGGTTTAGGGCTGGGATGTTAGGGCTTAGAGCTGGGACGTAGGGCTTAGGGCTCAGGACGGGTCTTTAGGGCTCCGGACTAGGGTTTGGGGCTTGGGAATAGGGTTTAAGGCTGGGGACTAGGGTATGAGGGTAGGGTTGAGGCTTGTTTCTAGGGTTTAGGGGAGTGTGCGTCGTTGCGGTTAGGTGTTTAGGGTTCAGAGGAGTGTGTAGGGTTAGGAGGTAGGGTTGGGGAGGTGTCTAGGGTTAGGAGGTAGGGTTGGGAAGGTGTCTAGGGCTTAGGGTTGGAATTGCTAGGGTTTCCCCGAGTCTAGGGCTCAGGGCTCGATTCAGTTTCGCCAATATTGGTGTTTTGGAAGGGTTTGTGTTGGTCTGGCTGGGTTGGGGTTGGTCCGATTTGGCTGGATTTGGTTTGGACTTGTGTGGTTTGGTGTTGGGAAGGTTTTCCAGTGGTTTGGCAAAAATCGATCCAGATTTGGCTGATTTTGGGGTGATTTTGCGTGTTTGCGGGGGGCGCGTGTTTGCCGCAAAAGTCGTACCCCTTCCACTGGATGGATTTGTGTAATTCTTGCTGAGATTCTTCATAATCGCTGGAACTAATGTCCCAGTGAGTTTCAAGAGGATCGAAGTAGGGGAAGTGCGAAAAAAGCACTTTTTGAGTGATGGCCTGAATCGCCATGTTATCCAATGGGCGTTTTTGGGGTGGTGGAGAAGTGGTTTTAAGGGTGTTCCACTTGCTCCAGAGGAACGGGGCTGCTGTGAGTGGTAGGGAGGGGGAATTCATGGGTGTGCAGGAAGATTGGGAGGAATCGATCGATGGGAAGGGTGTTTTTCGTGAAAGTCGAGGAAGGAAGGAGCTGCCATAGGAGCCCATGTTAAATGTGAGTGTTTACATGTTTTTGGGGTTCGATTGCAGGGTGTTCCAGGTGGTTCCAAGTGGATGTAGTTAGCTGGGATCAGAGGTGGGAAAGTCTAATTTTGTTTGCAAGTGTTTTGAAGAAAATTCATGGAGGGGAAGGGGTGTTTTGGGCCTAGTTTGAAAGTGCATTTTGGACGCGACTTTAGGCCTTATGCGAGGTCGCGGTAATGCACGTTTTTGGGGTGGTATGTTGGGGTGTTCTAGGTTTTTGGGAAGGAGTTTAGGGGTGTGGGAGCAATGTTGGGAATGTCTAGTTTCTGGGAAAAATAGCAGTTTGGTTGTAGGTGGAGGGGAAAGGGTACTTTTGGCCTGTTTTGTAAGTGTACTTTCGTGCCATTGGCTAACATTGGCTGGCCCAGAGGTCGCGGTAATGCGGTTGTTTGGGAGGGTATTTTGGGGTGTTCCCTATTTTTGGGAATGTGTTTAAGGGGTTGGGAGGTATGTTGGGAATGTCTAGTTATTGAGAAAAATAGTAGTTTGCTCGTAGGTTGAGGGGAAATGCGAATTTGGGCCTGTTTTCAAGGTGCACTTTCGTGCCATTGGCTAACATTGCCGGTACTGCGTTATTGCAGATGAAAGCCACAAGAGGGCGACTTATATGTGGATTCCAGGGTTTAGGGCTCAGGGCAAGTGTGTGGGAATTGGGATAAGGGTGGAAGGGTTGTTGTGAGTGTTTAGGGGTGAGAGTGAGGGTGGAAGGCTTGTGTTTTAGGGCTGGGGATTAGGGCTTAGGGCCAGGCTTTAGGGTTCGGGGCTCCCTGCTAGGGCTTAGGGCTGCGGGCTAGGGCTGCAGGCTCGGGGATTAGGGCTTAGGGCCAGGCTTTAGGGTTCGGGACTGGGTTTCAGGGTTTAGGGCAGGGAAGGAGGGTAGTTTGTAGGACTGGAGACTAGGGTTTAGGGTTCGTGTGTAAGACTAGGCTTTAGGGTTTAGGGCTGGGATGTTAGGGCTTAGAGCTGGGACGTAGGGCTTAGGGCTCAGGACGGGTCTTTAGGGCTCCGGACTAGGGTTTGGGGCTTGGGAATAGGGTTTAAGGCTGGGGACTAGGGTATGAGGGTAGGGTTGAGGCTTGTTTCTAGGGTTTAGGGGAGTGTGCGTCGTTGCGGTTAGGTGTTTAGGGTTCAGAGGAGTGTGTAGGGTTAGGAGGTAGGGTTGGGGAGGTGTCTAGGGTTAGGAGGTAGGGTTGGGAAGGTGTCTAGGGCTTAGGGTTGGAATTGCTAGGGTTTCCCCGAGTCTAGGGCTCAGGGCTCGATTCAGTTTCGCCAATATTGGTGTTTTGGAAGGGTTTGTGTTGGTCTGGCTGGGTTGGGGTTGGTCCGATTTGGCTGGATTTGGTTTGGACTTGTGTGGTTTGGTGTTGGGAAGGTTTTCCAGTGGTTTGGCAAAAATCGATCCAGATTTGGCTGATTTTGGGGTGATTTTGCGTGTTTGCGGGGGGCGCGTGTTTGCCGCAAAAGTCGTACCCCTTCCACTGGATGGATTTGTGTAATTCTTGCTGAGATTCTTCATAATCGCTGGAACTAATGTCCCAGTGAGTTTCAAGAGGATCGAAGTAGGGGAAGTGCGAAAAAAGCACTTTTTGAGTGATGGCCTGAATCGCCATGTTATCCAATGGGCGTTTTTGGGGTGGTGGAGAAGTGGTTTTAAGGGTGTTCCACTTGCTCCAGAGGAACGGGGCTGCTGTGAGTGGTAGGGAGGGGGAATTCATGGGTGTGCAGGAAGATTGGGAGGAATCGATCGATGGGAAGGGTGTTTTTCGTGAAAGTCGAGGAAGGAAGGAGCTGCCATAGGAGCCCATGTTAAATGTGAGTGTTTACATGTTTTTGGGGTTCGATTGCAGGGTGTTCCAGGTGGTTCCAAGTGGATGTAGTTAGCTGGGATCAGAGGTGGGAAAGTCTAATTTTGTTTGCAAGTGTTTTGAAGAAAATTCATGGAGGGGAAGGGGTGTTTTGGGCCTAGTTTGAAAGTGCATTTTGGACGCGACTTTAGGCCTTATGCGAGGTCGCGGTAATGCACGTTTTTGGGGTGGTATGTTGGGGTGTTCTAGGTTTTTGGGAAGGAGTTTAGGGGTGTGGGAGCAATGTTGGGAATGTCTAGTTTCTGGGAAAAATAGCAGTTTGGTTGTAGGTGGAGGGGAAAGGGTACTTTTGGCCTGTTTTGTAAGTGTACTTTCGTGCCATTGGCTAACATTGGCTGGCCCAGAGGTCGCGGTAATGCGGTTGTTTGGGAGGGTATTTTGGGGTGTTCCCTATTTTTGGGAATGTGTTTAAGGGGTTGGGAGGTATGTTGGGAATGTCTAGTTATTGAGAAAAATAGTAGTTTGCTCGTAGGTTGAGGGGAAATGCGAATTTGGGCCTGTTTTCAAGGTGCACTTTCGTGCCATTGGCTAACATTGCCGGTACTGCGTTATTGCAGATGAAAGCCACAAGAGGGCGACTTATATGTGGATTCCAGGGTTTAGGGCTCAGGGCAAGTGTGTGGGAATTGGGATAAGGGTGGAAGGGTTGTTGTGAGTGTTTAGGGGTGAGAGTGAGGGTGGAAGGCTTGTGTTTTAGGGCTGGGGATTAGGGCTTAGGGCCAGGCTTTAGGGTTCGGGGCTCCCTGCTAGGGCTTAGGGCTGCGGGCTAGGGCTGCAGGCTCGGGGATTAGGGCTTAGGGCCAGGCTTTAGGGTTCGGGACTGGGTTTCAGGGTTTAGGGCAGGGAAGGAGGGTAGTTTGTAGGACTGGAGACTAGGGTTTAGGGTTCGTGTGTAAGACTAGGCTTTAGGGTTTAGGGCTGGGATGTTAGGGCTTAGAGCTGGGACGTAGGGCTTAGGGCTCAGGACGGGTCTTTAGGGCTCCGGACTAGGGTTTGGGGCTTGGGAATAGGGTTTAAGGCTGGGGACTAGGGTATGAGGGTAGGGTTGAGGCTTGTTTCTAGGGTTTAGGGGAGTGTGCGTCGTTGCGGTTAGGTGTTTAGGGTTCAGAGGAGTGTGTAGGGTTAGGAGGTAGGGTTGGGGAGGTGTCTAGGGTTAGGAGGTAGGGTTGGGAAGGTGTCTAGGGCTTAGGGTTGGAATTGCTAGGGTTTCCCCGAGTCTAGGGCTCAGGGCTCGATTCAGTTTCGCCAATATTGGTGTTTTGGAAGGGTTTGTGTTGGTCTGGCTGGGTTGGGGTTGGTCCGATTTGGCTGGATTTGGTTTGGACTTGTGTGGTTTGGTGTTGGGAAGGTTTTCCAGTGGTTTGGCAAAAATCGATCCAGATTTGGCTGATTTTGGGGTGATTTTGCGTGTTTGCGGGGGGCGCGTGTTTGCCGCAAAAGTCGTACCCCTTCCACTGGATGGATTTGTGTAATTCTTGCTGAGATTCTTCATAATCGCTGGAACTAATGTCCCAGTGAGTTTCAAGAGGATCGAAGTAGGGGAAGTGCGAAAAAAGCACTTTTTGAGTGATGGCCTGAATCGCCATGTTATCCAATGGGCGTTTTTGGGGTGGTGGAGAAGTGGTTTTAAGGGTGTTCCACTTGCTCCAGAGGAACGGGGCTGCTGTGAGTGGTAGGGAGGGGGAATTCATGGGTGTGCAGGAAGATTGGGAGGAATCGATCGATGGGAAGGGTGTTTTTCGTGAAAGTCGAGGAAGGAAGGAGCTGCCATAGGAGCCCATGTTAAATGTGAGTGTTTACATGTTTTTGGGGTTCGATTGCAGGGTGTTCCAGGTGGTTCCAAGTGGATGTAGTTAGCTGGGATCAGAGGTGGGAAAGTCTAATTTTGTTTGCAAGTGTTTTGAAGAAAATTCATGGAGGGGAAGGGGTGTTTTGGGCCTAGTTTGAAAGTGCATTTTGGACGCGACTTTAGGCCTTATGCGAGGTCGCGGTAATGCACGTTTTTGGGGTGGTATGTTGGGGTGTTCTAGGTTTTTGGGAAGGAGTTTAGGGGTGTGGGAGCAATGTTGGGAATGTCTAGTTTCTGGGAAAAATAGCAGTTTGGTTGTAGGTGGAGGGGAAAGGGTACTTTTGGCCTGTTTTGTAAGTGTACTTTCGTGCCATTGGCTAACATTGGCTGGCCCAGAGGTCGCGGTAATGCGGTTGTTTGGGAGGGTATTTTGGGGTGTTCCCTATTTTTGGGAATGTGTTTAAGGGGTTGGGAGGTATGTTGGGAATGTCTAGTTATTGAGAAAAATAGTAGTTTGCTCGTAGGTTGAGGGGAAATGCGAATTTGGGCCTGTTTTCAAGGTGCACTTTCGTGCCATTGGCTAACATTGCCGGTACTGCGTTATTGCAGATGAAAGCCACAAGAGGGCGACTTATATGTGGATTCCAGGGTTTAGGGCTCAGGGCAAGTGTGTGGGAATTGGGATAAGGGTGGAAGGGTTGTTGTGAGTGTTTAGGGGTGAGAGTGAGGGTGGAAGGCTTGTGTTTTAGGGCTGGGGATTAGGGCTTAGGGCCAGGCTTTAGGGTTCGGGGCTCCCTGCTAGGGCTTAGGGCTGCGGGCTAGGGCTGCAGGCTCGGGGATTAGGGCTTAGGGCCAGGCTTTAGGGTTCGGGACTGGGTTTCAGGGTTTAGGGCAGGGAAGGAGGGTAGTTTGTAGGACTGGAGACTAGGGTTTAGGGTTCGTGTGTAAGACTAGGCTTTAGGGTTTAGGGCTGGGATGTTAGGGCTTAGAGCTGGGACGTAGGGCTTAGGGCTCAGGACGGGTCTTTAGGGCTCCGGACTAGGGTTTGGGGCTTGGGAATAGGGTTTAAGGCTGGGGACTAGGGTATGAGGGTAGGGTTGAGGCTTGTTTCTAGGGTTTAGGGGAGTGTGCGTCGTTGCGGTTAGGTGTTTAGGGTTCAGAGGAGTGTGTAGGGTTAGGAGGTAGGGTTGGGGAGGTGTCTAGGGTTAGGAGGTAGGGTTGGGAAGGTGTCTAGGGCTTAGGGTTGGAATTGCTAGGGTTTCCCCGAGTCTAGGGCTCAGGGCTCGATTCAGTTTCGCCAATATTGGTGTTTTGGAAGGGTTTGGGTTTGTGTTGGTCTGGCTGGGTTGGGGTTGGTCCGATTTGGCTGGATTTGGTTTGGACTTGTGTGGTTTGGTGTTGGGAAGGTTTTCCATGGTTTGGCAAAAATCGATCCAGATTTGGCTGATTTTGGGGTGATTTTGCGTGTTTGCGGGGGGCGCGTGTTTGCCGCAAAAGTCGTACCCCTTCCACTGGATGGATTTGTGTAATTCTTGCTGAGATTCTTCATAATCGCTGGAACTAATGTCCCAGTGAGTTTCAAGAGGATCGAAGTAGGGGAAGTGCGAAAAAAGCACTTTTTGAGTGATGGCCTGAATCGCCATGTTATCCAATGGGCGTTTTTGGGGTGGTGGAGAAGTGGTTTTAAGGGTGTTCCACTTGCTCCAGAGGAACGGGGCTGCTGTGAGTGGTAGGGAGGGGGAATTCATGGGTGTGCAGGAAGATTGGGAGGAATCGATCGATGGGAAGGGTGTTTTTCGTGAAAGTCGAGGAAGGAAGGAGCTGCCATAGGAGCCCATGTTAAATGTGAGTGTTTACATGTTTTTGGGGTTCGATTGCAGGGTGTTCCAGGTGGTTCCAAGTGGATGTAGTTAGCTGGGATCAGAGGTGGGAAAGTCTAATTTTGTTTGCAAGTGTTTTGAAGAAAATTCATGGAGGGGAAGGGGTGTTTTGGGCCTAGTTTGAAAGTGCATTTTGGACGCGACTTTAGGCCTTATGCGAGGTCGCGGTAATGCACGTTTTTGGGGTGGTATGTTGGGGTGTTCTAGGTTTTTGGGAAGGAGTTTAGGGGTGTGGGAGCAATGTTGGGAATGTCTAGTTTCTGGGAAAAATAGCAGTTTGGTTGTAGGTGGAGGGGAAAGGGTACTTTTGGCCTGTTTTGTAAGTGTACTTTCGTGCCATTGGCTAACATTGGCTGGCCCAGAGGTCGCGGTAATGCGGTTGTTTGGGAGGGTATTTTGGGGTGTTCCCTATTTTTGGGAATGTGTTTAAGGGGTTGGGAGGTATGTTGGGAATGTCTAGTTATTGAGAAAAATAGTAGTTTGCTCGTAGGTTGAGGGGAAATGCGAATTTGGGCCTGTTTTCAAGGTGCACTTTCGTGCCATTGGCTAACATTGCCGGTACTGCGTTATTGCAGATGAAAGCCACAAGAGGGCGACTTATATGTGGATTCCAGGGTTTAGGGCTCAGGGCAAGTGTGTGGGAATTGGGATAAGGGTGGAAGGGTTGTTGTGAGTGTTTAGGGGTGAGAGTGAGGGTGGAAGGCTTGTGTTTTAGGGCTGGGGATTAGGGCTTAGGGCCAGGCTTTAGGGTTCGGGGCTCCCTGCTAGGGCTTAGGGCTGCGGGCTAGGGCTGCAGGCTCGGGGATTAGGGCTTAGGGCCAGGCTTTAGGGTTCGGGACTGGGTTTCAGGGTTTAGGGCAGGGAAGGAGGGTAGTTTGTAGGACTGGAGACTAGGGTTTAGGGTTCGTGTGTAAGACTAGGCTTTAGGGTTTAGGGCTGGGATGTTAGGGCTTAGAGCTGGGACGTAGGGCTTAGGGCTCAGGACGGGTCTTTAGGGCTCCGGACTAGGGTTTGGGGCTTGGGAATAGGGTTTAAGGCTGGGGACTAGGGTATGAGGGTAGGGTTGAGGCTTGTTTCTAGGGTTTAGGGGAGTGTGCGTCGTTGCGGTTAGGTGTTTAGGGTTCAGAGGAGTGTGTAGGGTTAGGAGGTAGGGTTGGGGAGGTGTCTAGGGTTAGGAGGTAGGGTTGGGAAGGTGTCTAGGGCTTAGGGTTGGAATTGCTAGGGTTTCCCCGAGTCTAGGGCTCAGGGCTCGATTCAGTTTCGCCAATATTGGTGTTTTGGAAGGGTTTGTGTTGGTCTGGCTGGGTTGGGGTTGGTCCGATTTGGCTGGATTTGGTTTGGACTTGTGTGGTTTGGTGTTGGGAAGGTTTTCCAGTGGTTTGGCAAAAATCGATCCAGATTTGGCTGATTTTGGGGTGATTTTGCGTGTTTGCGGGGGGCGCGTGTTTGCCGCAAAAGTCGTACCCCTTCCACTGGATGGATTTGTGTAATTCTTGCTGAGATTCTTCATAATCGCTGGAACTAATGTCCCAGTGAGTTTCAAGAGGATCGAAGTAGGGGAAGTGCGAAAAAAGCACTTTTTGAGTGATGGCCTGAATCGCCATGTTATCCAATGGGCGTTTTTGGGGTGGTGGAGAAGTGGTTTTAAGGGTGTTCCACTTGCTCCAGAGGAACGGGGCTGCTGTGAGTGGTAGGGAGGGGGAATTCATGGGTGTGCAGGAAGATTGGGAGGAATCGATCGATGGGAAGGGTGTTTTTCGTGAAAGTCGAGGAAGGAAGGAGCTGCCATAGGAGCCCATGTTAAATGTGAGTGTTTACATGTTTTTGGGGTTCGATTGCAGGGTGTTCCAGGTGGTTCCAAGTGGATGTAGTTAGCTGGGATCAGAGGTGGGAAAGTCTAATTTTGTTTGCAAGTGTTTTGAAGAAAATTCATGGAGGGGAAGGGGTGTTTTGGGCCTAGTTTGAAAGTGCATTTTGGACGCGACTTTAGGCCTTATGCGAGGTCGCGGTAATGCACGTTTTTGGGGTGGTATGTTGGGGTGTTCTAGGTTTTTGGGAAGGAGTTTAGGGGTGTGGGAGCAATGTTGGGAATGTCTAGTTTCTGGGAAAAATAGCAGTTTGGTTGTAGGTGGAGGGGAAAGGGTACTTTTGGCCTGTTTTGTAAGTGTACTTTCGTGCCATTGGCTAACATTGGCTGGCCCAGAGGTCGCGGTAATGCGGTTGTTTGGGAGGGTATTTTGGGGTGTTCCCTATTTTTGGGAATGTGTTTAAGGGGTTGGGAGGTATGTTGGGAATGTCTAGTTATTGAGAAAAATAGTAGTTTGCTCGTAGGTTGAGGGGAAATGCGAATTTGGGCCTGTTTTCAAGGTGCACTTTCGTGCCATTGGCTAACATTGCCGGTACTGCGTTATTGCAGATGAAAGCCACAAGAGGGCGACTTATATGTGGATTCCAGGGTTTAGGGCTCAGGGCAAGTGTGTGGGAATTGGGATAAGGGTGGAAGGGTTGTTGTGAGTGTTTAGGGGTGAGAGTGAGGGTGGAAGGCTTGTGTTTTAGGGCTGGGGATTAGGGCTTAGGGCCAGGCTTTAGGGTTCGGGGCTCCCTGCTAGGGCTTAGGGCTGCGGGCTAGGGCTGCAGGCTCGGGGATTAGGGCTTAGGGCCAGGCTTTAGGGTTCGGGACTGGGTTTCAGGGTTTAGGGCAGGGAAGGAGGGTAGTTTGTAGGACTGGAGACTAGGGTTTAGGGTTCGTGTGTAAGACTAGGCTTTAGGGTTTAGGGCTGGGATGTTAGGGCTTAGAGCTGGGACGTAGGGCTTAGGGCTCAGGACGGGTCTTTAGGGCTCCGGACTAGGGTTTGGGGCTTGGGAATAGGGTTTAAGGCTGGGGACTAGGGTATGAGGGTAGGGTTGAGGCTTGTTTCTAGGGTTTAGGGGAGTGTGCGTCGTTGCGGTTAGGTGTTTAGGGTTCAGAGGAGTGTGTAGGGTTAGGAGGTAGGGTTGGGGAGGTGTCTAGGGTTAGGAGGTAGGGTTGGGAAGGTGTCTAGGGCTTAGGGTTGGAATTGCTAGGGTTTCCCCGAGTCTAGGGCTCAGGGCTCGATTCAGTTTCGCCAATATTGGTGTTTTGGAAGGGTTTGTGTTGGTCTGGCTGGGTTGGGGTTGGTCCGATTTGGCTGGATTTGGTTTGGACTTGTGTGGTTTGGTGTTGGGAAGGTTTTCCAGTGGTTTGGCAAAAATCGATCCAGATTTGGCTGATTTTGGGGTGATTTTGCGTGTTTGCGGGGGGCGCGTGTTTGCCGCAAAAGTCGTACCCCTTCCACTGGATGGATTTGTGTAATTCTTGCTGAGATTCTTCATAATCGCTGGAACTAATGTCCCAGTGAGTTTCAAGAGGATCGAAGTAGGGGAAGTGCGAAAAAAGCACTTTTTGAGTGATGGCCTGAATCGCCATGTTATCCAATGGGCGTTTTTGGGGTGGTGGAGAAGTGGTTTTAAGGGTGTTCCACTTGCTCCAGAGGAACGGGGCTGCTGTGAGTGGTAGGGAGGGGGAATTCATGGGTGTGCAGGAAGATTGGGAGGAATCGATCGATGGGAAGGGTGTTTTTCGTGAAAGTCGAGGAAGGAAGGAGCTGCCATAGGAGCCCATGTTAAATGTGAGTGTTTACATGTTTTTGGGGTTCGATTGCAGGGTGTTCCAGGTGGTTCCAAGTGGATGTAGTTAGCTGGGATCAGAGGTGGGAAAGTCTAATTTTGTTTGCAAGTGTTTTGAAGAAAATTCATGGAGGGGAAGGGGTGTTTTGGGCCTAGTTTGAAAGTGCATTTTGGACGCGACTTTAGGCCTTATGCGAGGTCGCGGTAATGCACGTTTTTGGGGTGGTATGTTGGGGTGTTCTAGGTTTTTGGGAAAGGAGTTTAGGGGTGTGGGAGCAATGTTGGGAATGTCTAGTTTCTGGGAAAAATAGCAGTTTGGTTGTAGGTGGAGGGGAAAGGGTACTTTTGGCCTGTTTTGTAAGTGTACTTTCGTGCCATTGGCTAACATTGGCTGGCCCAGAGGTCGCGGTAATGCGGTTGTTTGGGAGGGTATTTTGGGGTGTTCCCTATTTTTGGGAATGTGTTTAAGGGGTTGGGAGGTATGTTGGGAATGTCTAGTTATTGAGAAAAATAGTAGTTTGCTCGTAGGTTGAGGGGAAATGCGAATTTGGGCCTGTTTTCAAGGTGCACTTTCGTGCCATTGGCTAACATTGCCGGTACTGCGTTATTGCAGATGAAAGCCACAAGAGGGCGACTTATATGTGGATTCCAGGGTTTAGGGCTCAGGGCAAGTGTGTGGGAATTGGGATAAGGGTGGAAGGGTTGTTGTGAGTGTTTAGGGGTGAGAGTGAGGGTGGAAGGCTTGTGTTTTAGGGCTGGGGATTAGGGCTTAGGGCCAGGCTTTAGGGTTCGGGGCTCCCTGCTAGGGCTTAGGGCTGCGGGCTAGGGCTGCAGGCTCGGGGATTAGGGCTTAGGGCCAGGCTTTAGGGTTCGGGACTGGGTTTCAGGGTTTAGGGCAGGGAAGGAGGGTAGTTTGTAGGACTGGAGACTAGGGTTTAGGGTTCGTGTGTAAGACTAGGCTTTGGGTTTAGGGCTGGGATGTTAGGGCTTAGAGCTGGGACGTAGGGCTTAGGGCTCAGGACGGGTCTTTAGGGCTCCGGACTAGGGTTTGGGGCTTGGGAATAGGGTTTAAGGCTGGGGACTAGGGTATGAGGGTAGGGTTGAGGCTTGTTTCTAGGGTTTAGGGGAGTGTGCGTCGTTGCGGTTAGGTGTTTAGGGTTCAGAGGAGTGTGTAGGGTTAGGAGGTAGGGTTGGGGAGGTGTCTAGGGTTAGGAGGTAGGGTTGGGAAGGTGTCTAGGGCTTAGGGTTGGAATTGCTAGGGTTTCCCCGAGTCTAGGGCTCAGGGCTCGATTCAGTTTCGCCAATATTGGTGTTTTGGAAGGGTTTGTGTTGGTCTGGCTGGGTTGGGGTTGGTCCGATTTGGCTGGATTTGGTTTGGACTTGTGTGGTTTGGTGTTGGGAAGGTTTTCCAGTGGTTTGGCAAAAATCGATCCAGATTTGGCTGATTTTGGGGTGATTTTGCGTGTTTGCGGGGGGCGCGTGTTTGCCGCAAAAGTCGTACCCCTTCCACTGGATGGATTTGTGTAATTCTTGCTGAGATTCTTCATAATCGCTGGAACTAATGTCCCAGTGAGTTTCAAGAGGATCGAAGTAGGGGAAGTGCGAAAAAAGCACTTTTTGAGTGATGGCCTGAATCGCCATGTTATCCAATGGGCGTTTTTGGGGTGGTGGAGAAGTGGTTTTAAGGGTGTTCCACTTGCTCCAGAGGAACGGGGCTGCTGTGAGTGGTAGGGAGGGGGAATTCATGGGTGTGCAGGAAGATTGGGAGGAATCGATCGATGGGAAGGGTGTTTTTCGTGAAAGTCGAGGAAGGAAGGAGCTGCCATAGGAGCCCATGTTAAATGTGAGTGTTTACATGTTTTTGGGGTTCGATTGCAGGGTGTTCCAGGTGGTTCCAAGTGGATGTAGTTAGCTGGGATCAGAGGTGGGAAAGTCTAATTTTGTTTGCAAGTGTTTTGAAGAAAATTCATGGAGGGGAAGGGGTGTTTTGGGCCTAGTTTGAAAGTGCATTTTGGACGCGACTTTAGGCCTTATGCGAGGTCGCGGTAATGCACGTTTTTGGGGTGGTATGTTGGGGTGTTCTAGGTTTTTGGGAAGGAGTTTAGGGGTGTGGGAGCAATGTTGGGAATGTCTAGTTTCTGGGAAAAATAGCAGTTTGGTTGTAGGTGGAGGGGAAAGGGTACTTTTGGCCTGTTTTGTAAGTGTACTTTCGTGCCATTGGCTAACATTGGCTGGCCCAGAGGTCGCGGTAATGCGGTTGTTTGGGAGGGTATTTTGGGGTGTTCCCTATTTTTGGGAATGTGTTTAAGGGGTTGGGAGGTATGTTGGGAATGTCTAGTTATTGAGAAAAATAGTAGTTTGCTCGTAGGTTGAGGGGAAATGCGAATTTGGGCCTGTTTTCAAGGTGCACTTTCGTGCCATTGGCTAACATTGCCGGTACTGCGTTATTGCAGATGAAAGCCACAAGAGGGCGACTTATATGTGGATTCCAGGGTTTAGGGCTCAGGGCAAGTGTGTGGGAATTGGGATAAGGGTGGAAGGGTTGTTGTGAGTGTTTAGGGGTGAGAGTGAGGGTGGAAGGCTTGTGTTTTAGGGCTGGGGATTAGGGCTTAGGGCCAGGCTTTAGGGTTCGGGGCTCCCTGCTAGGGCTTAGGGCTGCGGGCTAGGGCTGCAGGCTCGGGGATTAGGGCTTAGGGCCAGGCTTTAGGGTTCGGGACTGGGTTTCAGGGTTTAGGGCAGGGAAGGAGGGTAGTTTGTAGGACTGGAGACTAGGGTTTAGGGTTCGTGTGTAAGACTAGGCTTTAGGGTTTAGGGCTGGGATGTTAGGGCTTAGAGCTGGGACGTAGGGCTTAGGGCTCAGGACGGGTCTTTAGGGCTCCGGACTAGGGTTTGGGGCTTGGGAATAGGGTTTAAGGCTGGGGACTAGGGTATGAGGGTAGGGTTGAGGCTTGTTTCTAGGGTTTAGGGGAGTGTGCGTCGTTGCGGTTAGGTGTTTAGGGTTCAGAGGAGTGTGTAGGGTTAGGAGGTAGGGTTGGGGAGGTGTCTAGGGTTAGGAGGTAGGGTTGGGAAGGTGTCTAGGGCTTAGGGTTGGAATTGCTAGGGTTTCCCCGAGTCTAGGGCTCAGGGCTCGATTCAGTTTCGCCAATATTGGTGTTTTGGAAGGGTTTGTGTTGGTCTGGCTGGGTTGGGGTTGGTCCGATTTGGCTGGATTTGGTTTGGACTTGTGTGGTTTGGTGTTGGGAAGGTTTTCCAGTGGTTTGGCAAAAATCGATCCAGATTTGGCTGATTTTGGGGTGATTTTGCGTGTTTGCGGGGGGCGCGTGTTTGCCGCAAAAGTCGTACCCCTTCCACTGGATGGATTTGTGTAATTCTTGCTGAGATTCTTCATAATCGCTGGAACTAATGTCCCAGTGAGTTTCAAGAGGATCGAAGTAGGGGAAGTGCGAAAAAAGCACTTTTTGAGTGATGGCCTGAATCGCCATGTTATCCAATGGGCGTTTTTGGGGTGGTGGAGAAGTGGTTTTAAGGGTGTTCCACTTGCTCCAGAGGAACGGGGCTGCTGTGAGTGGTAGGGAGGGGGAATTCATGGGTGTGCAGGAAGATTGGGAGGAATCGATCGATGGGAAGGGTGTTTTTCGTGAAAGTCGAGGAAGGAAGGAGCTGCCATAGGAGCCCATGTTAAATGTGAGTGTTTACATGTTTTTGGGGTTCGATTGCAGGGTGTTCCAGGTGGTTCCAAGTGGATGTAGTTAGCTGGGATCAGAGGTGGGAAAGTCTAATTTTGTTTGCAAGTGTTTTGAAGAAAATTCATGGAGGGGAAGGGGTGTTTTGGGCCTAGTTTGAAAGTGCATTTTGGACGCGACTTTAGGCCTTATGCGAGGTCGCGGTAATGCACGTTTTTGGGGTGGTATGTTGGGGTGTTCTAGGTTTTTGGGAAGGAGTTTAGGGGTGTGGGAGCAATGTTGGGAATGTCTAGTTTCTGGGAAAAATAGCAGTTTGGTTGTAGGTGGAGGGGAAAGGGTACTTTTGGCCTGTTTTGTAAGTGTACTTTCGTGCCATTGGCTAACATTGGCTGGCCCAGAGGTCGCGGTAATGCGGTTGTTTGGGAGGGTATTTTGGGGTGTTCCCTATTTTTGGGAATGTGTTTAAGGGGTTGGGAGGTATGTTGGGAATGTCTAGTTATTGAGAAAAATAGTAGTTTGCTCGTAGGTTGAGGGGAAATGCGAATTTGGGCCTGTTTTCAAGGTGCACTTTCGTGCCATTGGCTAACATTGCCGGTACTGCGTTATTGCAGATGAAAGCCACAAGAGGGCGACTTATATGTGGATTCCAGGGTTTAGGGCTCAGGGCAAGTGTGTGGGAATTGGGATAAGGGTGGAAGGGTTGTTGTGAGTGTTTAGGGGTGAGAGTGAGGGTGGAAGGCTTGTGTTTTAGGGCTGGGGATTAGGGCTTAGGGCCAGGCTTTAGGGTTCGGGGCTCCCTGCTAGGGCTTAGGGCTGCGGGCTAGGGCTGCAGGCTCGGGGATTAGGGCTTAGGGCCAGGCTTTAGGGTTCGGGACTGGGTTTCAGGGTTTAGGGCAGGGAAGGAGGGTAGTTTGTAGGACTGGAGACTAGGGTTTAGGGTTCGTGTGTAAGACTAGGCTTTAGGGTTTAGGGCTGGGATGTTAGGGCTTAGAGCTGGGACGTAGGGCTTAGGGCTCAGGACGGGTCTTTAGGGCTCCGGACTAGGGTTTGGGGCTTGGGAATAGGGTTTAAGGCTGGGGACTAGGGTATGAGGGTAGGGTTGAGGCTTGTTTCTAGGGTTTAGGGGAGTGTGCGTCGTTGCGGTTAGGTGTTTAGGGTTCAGAGGAGTGTGTAGGGTTAGGAGGTAGGGTTGGGGAGGTGTCTAGGGTTAGGAGGTAGGGTTGGGAAGGTGTCTAGGGCTTAGGGTTGGAATTGCTAGGGTTTCCCCGAGTCTAGGGCTCAGGGCTCGATTCAGTTTCGCCAATATTGGTGTTTTGGAAGGGTTTGTGTTGGTCTGGCTGGGTTGGGGTTGGTCCGATTTGGCTGGATTTGGTTTGGACTTGTGTGGTTTGGTGTTGGGAAGGTTTTCCAGTGGTTTGGCAAAAATCGATCCAGATTTGGCTGATTTTGGGGTGATTTTGCGTGTTTGCGGGGGGCGCGTGTTTGCCGCAAAAGTCGTACCCCTTCCACTGGATGGATTTGTGTAATTCTTGCTGAGATTCTTCATAATCGCTGGAACTAATGTCCCAGTGAGTTTCAAGAGGATCGAAGTAGGGGAAGTGCGAAAAAAGCACTTTTTGAGTGATGGCCTGAATCGCCATGTTATCCAATGGGCGTTTTTGGGGTGGTGGAGAAGTGGTTTTAAGGGTGTTCCACTTGCTCCAGAGGAACGGGGCTGCTGTGAGTGGTAGGGAGGGGGAATTCATGGGTGTGCAGGAAGATTGGGAGGAATCGATCGATGGGAAGGGTGTTTTTCGTGAAAGTCGAGGAAGGAAGGAGCTGCCATAGGAGCCCATGTTAAATGTGAGTGTTTACATGTTTTTGGGGTTCGATTGCAGGGTGTTCCAGGTGGTTCCAAGTGGATGTAGTTAGCTGGGATCAGAGGTGGGAAAGTCTAATTTTGTTTGCAAGTGTTTTGAAGAAAATTCATGGAGGGGAAGGGGTGTTTTGGGCCTAGTTTGAAAGTGCATTTTGGACGCGACTTTAGGCCTTATGCGAGGTCGCGGTAATGCACGTTTTTGGGGTGGTATGTTGGGGTGTTCTAGGTTTTTGGGAAGGAGTTTAGGGGTGTGGGAGCAATGTTGGGAATGTCTAGTTTCTGGGAAAAATAGCAGTTTGGTTGTAGGTGGAGGGGAAAGGGTACTTTTGGCCTGTTTTGTAAGTGTACTTTCGTGCCATTGGCTAACATTGGCTGGCCCAGAGGTCGCGGTAATGCGGTTGTTTGGGAGGGTATTTTGGGGTGTTCCCTATTTTTGGGAATGTGTTTAAGGGGTTGGGAGGTATGTTGGGAATGTCTAGTTATTGAGAAAAATAGTAGTTTGCTCGTAGGTTGAGGGGAAATGCGAATTTGGGCCTGTTTTCAAGGTGCACTTTCGTGCCATTGGCTAACATTGCCGGTACTGCGTTATTGCAGATGAAAGCCACAAGAGGGCGACTTATATGTGGATTCCAGGGTTTAGGGCTCAGGGCAAGTGTGTGGGAATTGGGATAAGGGTGGAAGGGTTGTTGTGAGTGTTTAGGGGTGAGAGTGAGGGTGGAAGGCTTGTGTTTTAGGGCTGGGGATTAGGGCTTAGGGCCAGGCTTTAGGGTTCGGGGCTCCCTGCTAGGGCTTAGGGCTGCGGGCTAGGGCTGCAGGCTCGGGGATTAGGGCTTAGGGCCAGGCTTTAGGGTTCGGGACTGGGTTTCAGGGTTTAGGGCAGGGAAGGAGGGTAGTTTGTAGGACTGGAGACTAGGGTTTAGGGTTCGTGTGTAAGACTAGGCTTTAGGGTTTAGGGCTGGGATGTTAGGGCTTAGAGCTGGGACGTAGGGCTTAGGGCTCAGGACGGGTCTTTAGGGCTCCGGACTAGGGTTTGGGGCTTGGGAATAGGGTTTAAGGCTGGGGACTAGGGTATGAGGGTAGGGTTGAGGCTTGTTTCTAGGGTTTAGGGGAGTGTGCGTCGTTGCGGTTAGGTGTTTAGGGTTCAGAGGAGTGTGTAGGGTTAGGAGGTAGGGTTGGGGAGGTGTCTAGGGTTAGGAGGTAGGGTTGGGAAGGTGTCTAGGGCTTAGGGTTGGAATTGCTAGGGTTTCCCCGAGTCTAGGGCTCAGGGCTCGATTCAGTTTCGCCAATATTGGTGTTTTGGAAGGGTTTGTGTTGGTCTGGCTGGGTTGGGGTTGGTCCGATTTGGCTGGATTTGGTTTGGACTTGTGTGGTTTGGTGTTGGGAAGGTTTTCCAGTGGTTTGGCAAAAATCGATCCAGATTTGGCTGATTTTGGGGTGATTTTGCGTGTTTGCGGGGGGCGCGTGTTTGCCGCAAAAGTCGTACCCCTTCCACTGGATGGATTTGTGTAATTCTTGCTGAGATTCTTCATAATCGCTGGAACTAATGTCCCAGTGAGTTTCAAGAGGATCGAAGTAGGGGAAGTGCGAAAAAAGCACTTTTTGAGTGATGGCCTGAATCGCCATGTTATCCAATGGGCGTTTTTGGGGTGGTGGAGAAGTGGTTTTAAGGGTGTTCCACTTGCTCCAGAGGAACGGGGCTGCTGTGAGTGGTAGGGAGGGGGAATTCATGGGTGTGCAGGAAGATTGGGAGGAATCGATCGATGGGAAGGGTGTTTTTCGTGAAAGTCGAGGAAGGAAGGAGCTGCCATAGGAGCCCATGTTAAATGTGAGTGTTTACATGTTTTTGGGGTTCGATTGCAGGGTGTTCCAGGTGGTTCCAAGTGGATGTAGTTAGCTGGGATCAGAGGTGGGAAAGTCTAATTTTGTTTGCAAGTGTTTTGAAGAAAATTCATGGAGGGGAAGGGGTGTTTTGGGCCTAGTTTGAAAGTGCATTTTGGACGCGACTTTAGGCCTTATGCGAGGTCGCGGTAATGCACGTTTTTGGGGTGGTATGTTGGGGTGTTCTAGGTTTTTGGGAAGGAGTTTAGGGGTGTGGGAGCAATGTTGGGAATGTCTAGTTTCTGGGAAAAATAGCAGTTTGGTTGTAGGTGGAGGGGAAAGGGTACTTTTGGCCTGTTTTGTAAGTGTACTTTCGTGCCATTGGCTAACATTGGCTGGCCCAGAGGTCGCGGTAATGCGGTTGTTTGGGAGGGTATTTTGGGGTGTTCCCTATTTTTGGGAATGTGTTTAAGGGGTTGGGAGGTATGTTGGGAATGTCTAGTTATTGAGAAAAATAGTAGTTTGCTCGTAGGTTGAGGGGAAATGCGAATTTGGGCCTGTTTTCAAGGTGCACTTTCGTGCCATTGGCTAACATTGCCGGTACTGCGTTATTGCAGATGAAAGCCACAAGAGGGCGACTTATATGTGGATTCCAGGGTTTAGGGCTCAGGGCAAGTGTGTGGGAATTGGGATAAGGGTGGAAGGGTTGTTGTGAGTGTTTAGGGGTGAGAGTGAGGGTGGAAGGCTTGTGTTTTAGGGCTGGGGATTAGGGCTTAGGGCCAGGCTTTAGGGTTCGGGGCTCCCTGCTAGGGCTTAGGGCTGCGGGCTAGGGCTGCAGGCTCGGGGATTAGGGCTTAGGGCCAGGCTTTAGGGTTCGGGACTGGGTTTCAGGGTTTAGGGCAGGGAAGGAGGGTAGTTTGTAGGACTGGAGACTAGGGTTTAGGGTTCGTGTGTAAGACTAGGCTTTAGGGTTTAGGGCTGGGATGTTAGGGCTTAGAGCTGGGACGTAGGGCTTAGGGCTCAGGACGGGTCTTTAGGGCTCCGGACTAGGGTTTGGGGCTTGGGAATAGGGTTTAAGGCTGGGGACTAGGGTATGAGGGTAGGGTTGAGGCTTGTTTCTAGGGTTTAGGGGAGTGTGCGTCGTTGCGGTTAGGTGTTTAGGGTTCAGAGGAGTGTGTAGGGTTAGGAGGTAGGGTTGGGGAGGTGTCTAGGGTTAGGAGGTAGGGTTGGGAAGGTGTCTAGGGCTTAGGGTTGGAATTGCTAGGGTTTCCCCGAGTCTAGGGCTCAGGGCTCGATTCAGTTTCGCCAATATTGGTGTTTTGGAAGGGTTTGTGTTGGTCTGGCTGGGTTGGGGTTGGTCCGATTTGGCTGGATTTGGTTTGGACTTGTGTGGTTTGGTGTTGGGAAGGTTTTCCAGTGGTTTGGCAAAAATCGATCCAGATTTGGCTGATTTTGGGGTGATTTTGCGTGTTTGCGGGGGGCGCGTGTTTGCCGCAAAAGTCGTACCCCTTCCACTGGATGGATTTGTGTAATTCTTGCTGAGATTCTTCATAATCGCTGGAACTAATGTCCCAGTGAGTTTCAAGAGGATCGAAGTAGGGGAAGTGCGAAAAAAGCACTTTTTGAGTGATGGCCTGAATCGCCATGTTATCCAATGGGCGTTTTTGGGGTGGTGGAGAAGTGGTTTTAAGGGTGTTCCACTTGCTCCAGAGGAACGGGGCTGCTGTGAGTGGTAGGGAGGGGGAATTCATGGGTGTGCAGGAAGATTGGGAGGAATCGATCGATGGGAAGGGTGTTTTTCGTGAAAGTCGAGGAAGGAAGGAGCTGCCATAGGAGCCCATGTTAAATGTGAGTGTTTACATGTTTTTGGGGTTCGATTGCAGGGTGTTCCAGGTGGTTCCAAGTGGATGTAGTTAGCTGGGATCAGAGGTGGGAAAGTCTAATTTTGTTTGCAAGTGTTTTGAAGAAAATTCATGGAGGGGAAGGGGTGTTTTGGGCCTAGTTTGAAAGTGCATTTTGGACGCGACTTTAGGCCTTATGCGAGGTCGCGGTAATGCACGTTTTTGGGGTGGTATGTTGGGGTGTTCTAGGTTTTTGGGAAGGAGTTTAGGGGTGTGGGAGCAATGTTGGGAATGTCTAGTTTCTGGGAAAAATAGCAGTTTGGTTGTAGGTGGAGGGGAAAGGGTACTTTTGGCCTGTTTTGTAAGTGTACTTTCGTGCCATTGGCTAACATTGGCTGGCCCAGAGGTCGCGGTAATGCGGTTGTTTGGGAGGGTATTTTGGGGTGTTCCCTATTTTTGGGAATGTGTTTAAGGGGTTGGGAGGTATGTTGGGAATGTCTAGTTATTGAGAAAAATAGTAGTTTGCTCGTAGGTTGAGGGGAAATGCGAATTTGGGCCTGTTTTCAAGGTGCACTTTCGTGCCATTGGCTAACATTGCCGGTACTGCGTTATTGCAGATGAAAGCCACAAGAGGGCGACTTATATGTGGATTCCAGGGTTTAGGGCTCAGGGCAAGTGTGTGGGAATTGGGATAAGGGTGGAAGGGTTGTTGTGAGTGTTTAGGGGTGAGAGTGAGGGTGGAAGGCTTGTGTTTTAGGGCTGGGGATTAGGGCTTAGGGCCAGGCTTTAGGGTTCGGGGCTCCCTGCTAGGGCTTAGGGCTGCGGGCTAGGGCTGCAGGCTCGGGGATTAGGGCTTAGGGCCAGGCTTTAGGGTTCGGGACTGGGTTTCAGGGTTTAGGGCAGGGAAGGAGGGTAGTTTGTAGGACTGGAGACTAGGGTTTAGGGTTCGTGTGTAAGACTAGGCTTTAGGGTTTAGGGCTGGGATGTTAGGGCTTAGAGCTGGGACGTAGGGCTTAGGGCTCAGGACGGGTCTTTAGGGCTCCGGACTAGGGTTTGGGGCTTGGGAATAGGGTTTAAGGCTGGGGACTAGGGTATGAGGGTAGGGTTGAGGCTTGTTTCTAGGGTTTAGGGGAGTGTGCGTCGTTGCGGTTAGGTGTTTAGGGTTCAGAGGAGTGTGTAGGGTTAGGAGGTAGGGTTGGGGAGGTGTCTAGGGTTAGGAGGTAGGGTTGGGAAGGTGTCTAGGGCTTAGGGTTGGAATTGCTAGGGTTTCCCCGAGTCTAGGGCTCAGGGCTCGATTCAGTTTCGCCAATATTGGTGTTTTGGAAGGGTTTGTGTTGGTCTGGCTGGGTTGGGGTTGGTCCGATTTGGCTGGATTTGGTTTGGACTTGTGTGGTTTGGTGTTGGGAAGGTTTTCCAGTGGTTTGGCAAAAATCGATCCAGATTTGGCTGATTTTGGGGTGATTTTGCGTGTTTGCGGGGGGCGCGTGTTTGCCGCAAAAGTCGTACCCCTTCCACTGGATGGATTTGTGTAATTCTTGCTGAGATTCTTCATAATCGCTGGAACTAATGTCCCAGTGAGTTTCAAGAGGATCGAAGTAGGGGAAGTGCGAAAAAAGCACTTTTTGAGTGATGGCCTGAATCGCCATGTTATCCAATGGGCGTTTTTGGGGTGGTGGAGAAGTGGTTTTAAGGGTGTTCCACTTGCTCCAGAGGAACGGGGCTGCTGTGAGTGGTAGGGAGGGGGAATTCATGGGTGTGCAGGAAGATTGGGAGGAATCGATCGATGGGAAGGGTGTTTTTCGTGAAAGTCGAGGAAGGAAGGAGCTGCCATAGGAGCCCATGTTAAATGTGAGTGTTTACATGTTTTTGGGGTTCGATTGCAGGGTGTTCCAGGTGGTTCCAAGTGGATGTAGTTAGCTGGGATCAGAGGTGGGAAAGTCTAATTTTGTTTGCAAGTGTTTTGAAGAAAATTCATGGAGGGGAAGGGGTGTTTTGGGCCTAGTTTGAAAGTGCATTTTGGACGCGACTTTAGGCCTTATGCGAGGTCGCGGTAATGCACGTTTTTGGGGTGGTATGTTGGGGTGTTCTAGGTTTTTGGGAAGGAGTTTAGGGGTGTGGGAGCAATGTTGGGAATGTCTAGTTTCTGGGAAAAATAGCAGTTTGGTTGTAGGTGGAGGGGAAAGGGTACTTTTGGCCTGTTTTGTAAGTGTACTTTCGTGCCATTGGCTAACATTGGCTGGCCCAGAGGTCGCGGTAATGCGGTTGTTTGGGAGGGTATTTTGGGGTGTTCCCTATTTTTGGGAATGTGTTTAAGGGGTTGGGAGGTATGTTGGGAATGTCTAGTTATTGAGAAAAATAGTAGTTTGCTCGTAGGTTGAGGGGAAATGCGAATTTGGGCCTGTTTTCAAGGTGCACTTTCGTGCCATTGGCTAACATTGCCGGTACTGCGTTATTGCAGATGAAAGCCACAAGAGGGCGACTTATATGTGGATTCCAGGGTTTAGGGCTCAGGGCAAGTGTGTGGGAATTGGGATAAGGGTGGAAGGGTTGTTGTGAGTGTTTAGGGGTGAGAGTGAGGGTGGAAGGCTTGTGTTTTAGGGCTGGGGATTAGGGCTTAGGGCCAGGCTTTAGGGTTCGGGGCTCCCTGCTAGGGCTTAGGGCTGCGGGCTAGGGCTGCAGGCTCGGGGATTAGGGCTTAGGGCCAGGCTTTAGGGTTCGGGACTGGGTTTCAGGGTTTAGGGCAGGGAAGGAGGGTAGTTTGTAGGACTGGAGACTAGGGTTTAGGGTTCGTGTGTAAGACTAGGCTTTAGGGTTTAGGGCTGGGATGTTAGGGCTTAGAGCTGGGACGTAGGGCTTAGGGCTCAGGACGGGTCTTTAGGGCTCCGGACTAGGGTTTGGGGCTTGGGAATAGGGTTTAAGGCTGGGGACTAGGGTATGAGGGTAGGGTTGAGGCTTGTTTCTAGGGTTTAGGGGAGTGTGCGTCGTTGCGGTTAGGTGTTTAGGGTTCAGAGGAGTGTGTAGGGTTAGGAGGTAGGGTTGGGGAGGTGTCTAGGGTTAGGAGGTAGGGTTGGGAAGGTGTCTAGGGCTTAGGGTTGGAATTGCTAGGGTTTCCCCGAGTCTAGGGCTCAGGGCTCGATTCAGTTTCGCCAATATTGGTGTTTTGGAAGGGTTTGTGTTGGTCTGGCTGGGTTGGGGTTGGTCCGATTTGGCTGGATTTGGTTTGGACTTGTGTGGTTTGGTGTTGGGAAGGTTTTCCAGTGGTTTGGCAAAAATCGATCCAGATTTGGCTGATTTTGGGGTGATTTTGCGTGTTTGCGGGGGGCGCGTGTTTGCCGCAAAAGTCGTACCCCTTCCACTGGATGGATTTGTGTAATTCTTGCTGAGATTCTTCATAATCGCTGGAACTAATGTCCCAGTGAGTTTCAAGAGGATCGAAGTAGGGGAAGTGCGAAAAAAGCACTTTTTGAGTGATGGCCTGAATCGCCATGTTATCCAATGGGCGTTTTTGGGGTGGTGGAGAAGTGGTTTTAAGGGTGTTCCACTTGCTCCAGAGGAACGGGGCTGCTGTGAGTGGTAGGGAGGGGGAATTCATGGGTGTGCAGGAAGATTGGGAGGAATCGATCGATGGGAAGGGTGTTTTTCGTGAAAGTCGAGGAAGGAAGGAGCTGCCATAGGAGCCCATGTTAAATGTGAGTGTTTACATGTTTTTGGGGTTCGATTGCAGGGTGTTCCAGGTGGTTCCAAGTGGATGTAGTTAGCTGGGATCAGAGGTGGGAAAGTCTAATTTTGTTTGCAAGTGTTTTGAAGAAAATTCATGGAGGGGAAGGGGTGTTTTGGGCCTAGTTTGAAAGTGCATTTTGGACGCGACTTTAGGCCTTATGCGAGGTCGCGGTAATGCACGTTTTTGGGGTGGTATGTTGGGGTGTTCTAGGTTTTTGGGAAGGAGTTTAGGGGTGTGGGAGCAATGTTGGGAATGTCTAGTTTCTGGGAAAAATAGCAGTTTGGTTGTAGGTGGAGGGGAAAGGGTACTTTTGGCCTGTTTTGTAAGTGTACTTTCGTGCCATTGGCTAACATTGGCTGGCCCAGAGGTCGCGGTAATGCGGTTGTTTGGGAGGGTATTTTGGGGTGTTCCCTATTTTTGGGAATGTGTTTAAGGGGTTGGGAGGTATGTTGGGAATGTCTAGTTATTGAGAAAAATAGTAGTTTGCTCGTAGGTTGAGGGGAAATGCGAATTTGGGCCTGTTTTCAAGGTGCACTTTCGTGCCATTGGCTAACATTGCCGGTACTGCGTTATTGCAGATGAAAGCCACAAGAGGGCGACTTATATGTGGATTCCAGGGTTTAGGGCTCAGGGCAAGTGTGTGGGAATTGGGATAAGGGTGGAAGGGTTGTTGTGAGTGTTTAGGGGTGAGAGTGAGGGTGGAAGGCTTGTGTTTTAGGGCTGGGGATTAGGGCTTAGGGCCAGGCTTTAGGGTTCGGGGCTCCCTGCTAGGGCTTAGGGCTGCGGGCTAGGGCTGCAGGCTCGGGGATTAGGGCTTAGGGCCAGGCTTTAGGGTTCGGGACTGGGTTTCAGGGTTTAGGGCAGGGAAGGAGGGTAGTTTGTAGGACTGGAGACTAGGGTTTAGGGTTCGTGTGTAAGACTAGGCTTTAGGGTTTAGGGCTGGGATGTTAGGGCTTAGAGCTGGGACGTAGGGCTTAGGGCTCAGGACGGGTCTTTAGGGCTCCGGACTAGGGTTTGGGGCTTGGGAATAGGGTTTAAGGCTGGGGACTAGGGTATGAGGGTAGGGTTGAGGCTTGTTTCTAGGGTTTAGGGGAGTGTGCGTCGTTGCGGTTAGGTGTTTAGGGTTCAGAGGAGTGTGTAGGGTTAGGAGGTAGGGTTGGGGAGGTGTCTAGGGTTAGGAGGTAGGGTTGGGAAGGTGTCTAGGGCTTAGGGTTGGAATTGCTAGGGTTTCCCCGAGTCTAGGGCTCAGGGCTCGATTCAGTTTCGCCAATATTGGTGTTTTGGAAGGGTTTGTGTTGGTCTGGCTGGGTTGGGGTTGGTCCGATTTGGCTGGATTTGGTTTGGACTTGTGTGGTTTGGTGTTGGGAAGGTTTTCCAGTGGTTTGGCAAAAATCGATCCAGATTTGGCTGATTTTGGGGTGATTTTGCGTGTTTGCGGGGGGCGCGTGTTTGCCGCAAAAGTCGTACCCCTTCCACTGGATGGATTTGTGTAATTCTTGCTGAGATTCTTCATAATCGCTGGAACTAATGTCCCAGTGAGTTTCAAGAGGATCGAAGTAGGGGAAGTGCGAAAAAAGCACTTTTTGAGTGATGGCCTGAATCGCCATGTTATCCAATGGGCGTTTTTGGGGTGGTGGAGAAGTGGTTTTAAGGGTGTTCCACTTGCTCCAGAGGAACGGGGCTGCTGTGAGTGGTAGGGAGGGGGAATTCATGGGTGTGCAGGAAGATTGGGAGGAATCGATCGATGGGAAGGGTGTTTTTCGTGAAAGTCGAGGAAGGAAGGAGCTGCCATAGGAGCCCATGTTAAATGTGAGTGTTTACATGTTTTTGGGGTTCGATTGCAGGGTGTTCCAGGTGGTTCCAAGTGGATGTAGTTAGCTGGGATCAGAGGTGGGAAAGTCTAATTTTGTTTGCAAGTGTTTTGAAGAAAATTCATGGAGGGGAAGGGGTGTTTTGGGCCTAGTTTGAAAGTGCATTTTGGACGCGACTTTAGGCCTTATGCGAGGTCGCGGTAATGCACGTTTTTGGGGTGGTATGTTGGGGTGTTCTAGGTTTTTGGGAAGGAGTTTAGGGGTGTGGGAGCAATGTTGGGAATGTCTAGTTTCTGGGAAAAATAGCAGTTTGGTTGTAGGTGGAGGGGAAAGGGTACTTTTGGCCTGTTTTGTAAGTGTACTTTCGTGCCATTGGCTAACATTGGCTGGCCCAGAGGTCGCGGTAATGCGGTTGTTTGGGAGGGTATTTTGGGGTGTTCCCTATTTTTGGGAATGTGTTTAAGGGGTTGGGAGGTATGTTGGGAATGTCTAGTTATTGAGAAAAATAGTAGTTTGCTCGTAGGTTGAGGGGAAATGCGAATTTGGGCCTGTTTTCAAGGTGCACTTTCGTGCCATTGGCTAACATTGCCGGTACTGCGTTATTGCAGATGAAAGCCACAAGAGGGCGACTTATATGTGGATTCCAGGGTTTAGGGCTCAGGGCAAGTGTGTGGGAATTGGGATAAGGGTGGAAGGGTTGTTGTGAGTGTTTAGGGGTGAGAGTGAGGGTGGAAGGCTTGTGTTTTAGGGCTGGGGATTAGGGCTTAGGGCCAGGCTTTAGGGTTCGGGGCTCCCTGCTAGGGCTTAGGGCTGCGGGCTAGGGCTGCAGGCTCGGGGATTAGGGCTTAGGGCCAGGCTTTAGGGTTCGGGACTGGGTTTCAGGGTTTAGGGCAGGGAAGGAGGGTAGTTTGTAGGACTGGAGACTAGGGTTTAGGGTTCGTGTGTAAGACTAGGCTTTAGGGTTTAGGGCTGGGATGTTAGGGCTTAGAGCTGGGACGTAGGGCTTAGGGCTCAGGACGGGTCTTTAGGGCTCCGGACTAGGGTTTGGGGCTTGGGAATAGGGTTTAAGGCTGGGGACTAGGGTATGAGGGTAGGGTTGAGGCTTGTTTCTAGGGTTTAGGGGAGTGTGCGTCGTTGCGGTTAGGTGTTTAGGGTTCAGAGGAGTGTGTAGGGTTAGGAGGTAGGGTTGGGGAGGTGTCTAGGGTTAGGAGGTAGGGTTGGGAAGGTGTCTAGGGCTTAGGGTTGGAATTGCTAGGGTTTCCCCGAGTCTAGGGCTCAGGGCTCGATTCAGTTTCGCCAATATTGGTGTTTTGGAAGGGTTTGTGTTGGTCTGGCTGGGTTGGGGTTGGTCCGATTTGGCTGGATTTGGTTTGGACTTGTGTGGTTTGGTGTTGGGAAGGTTTTCCAGTGGTTTGGCAAAAATCGATCCAGATTTGGCTGATTTTGGGGTGATTTTGCGTGTTTGCGGGGGGCGCGTGTTTGCCGCAAAAGTCGTACCCCTTCCACTGGATGGATTTGTGTAATTCTTGCTGAGATTCTTCATAATCGCTGGAACTAATGTCCCAGTGAGTTTCAAGAGGATCGAAGTAGGGGAAGTGCGAAAAAAGCACTTTTTGAGTGATGGCCTGAATCGCCATGTTATCCAATGGGCGTTTTTGGGGTGGTGGAGAAGTGGTTTTAAGGGTGTTCCACTTGCTCCAGAGGAACGGGGCTGCTGTGAGTGGTAGGGAGGGGGAATTCATGGGTGTGCAGGAAGATTGGGAGGAATCGATCGATGGGAAGGGTGTTTTTCGTGAAAGTCGAGGAAGGAAGGAGCTGCCATAGGAGCCCATGTTAAATGTGAGTGTTTACATGTTTTTGGGGTTCGATTGCAGGGTGTTCCAGGTGGTTCCAAGTGGATGTAGTTAGCTGGGATCAGAGGTGGGAAAGTCTAATTTTGTTTGCAAGTGTTTTGAAGAAAATTCATGGAGGGGAAGGGGTGTTTTGGGCCTAGTTTGAAAGTGCATTTTGGACGCGACTTTAGGCCTTATGCGAGGTCGCGGTAATGCACGTTTTTGGGGTGGTATGTTGGGGTGTTCTAGGTTTTTGGGAAGGAGTTTAGGGGTGTGGGAGCAATGTTGGGAATGTCTAGTTTCTGGGAAAAATAGCAGTTTGGTTGTAGGTGGAGGGGAAAGGGTACTTTTGGCCTGTTTTGTAAGTGTACTTTCGTGCCATTGGCTAACATTGGCTGGCCCAGAGGTCGCGGTAATGCGGTTGTTTGGGAGGGTATTTTGGGGTGTTCCCTATTTTTGGGAATGTGTTTAAGGGGTTGGGAGGTATGTTGGGAATGTCTAGTTATTGAGAAAAATAGTAGTTTGCTCGTAGGTTGAGGGGAAATGCGAATTTGGGCCTGTTTTCAAGGTGCACTTTCGTGCCATTGGCTAACATTGCCGGTACTGCGTTATTGCAGATGAAAGCCACAAGAGGGCGACTTATATGTGGATTCCAGGGTTTAGGGCTCAGGGCAAGTGTGTGGGAATTGGGATAAGGGTGGAAGGGTTGTTGTGAGTGTTTAGGGGTGAGAGTGAGGGTGGAAGGCTTGTGTTTTAGGGCTGGGGATTAGGGCTTAGGGCCAGGCTTTAGGGTTCGGGGCTCCCTGCTAGGGCTTAGGGCTGCGGGCTAGGGCTGCAGGCTCGGGGATTAGGGCTTAGGGCCAGGCTTTAGGGTTCGGGACTGGGTTTCAGGGTTTAGGGCAGGGAAGGAGGGTAGTTTGTAGGACTGGAGACTAGGGTTTAGGGTTCGTGTGTAAGACTAGGCTTTAGGGTTTAGGGCTGGGATGTTAGGGCTTAGAGCTGGGACGTAGGGCTTAGGGCTCAGGACGGGTCTTTAGGGCTCCGGACTAGGGTTTGGGGCTTGGGAATAGGGTTTAAGGCTGGGGACTAGGGTATGAGGGTAGGGTTGAGGCTTGTTTCTAGGGTTTAGGGGAGTGTGCGTCGTTGCGGTTAGGTGTTTAGGGTTCAGAGGAGTGTGTAGGGTTAGGAGGTAGGGTTGGGGAGGTGTCTAGGGTTAGGAGGTAGGGTTGGGAAGGTGTCTAGGGCTTAGGGTTGGAATTGCTAGGGTTTCCCCGAGTCTAGGGCTCAGGGCTCGATTCAGTTTCGCCAATATTGGTGTTTTGGAAGGGTTTGTGTTGGTCTGGCTGGGTTGGGGTTGGTCCGATTTGGCTGGATTTGGTTTGGACTTGTGTGGTTTGGTGTTGGGAAGGTTTTCCAGTGGTTTGGCAAAAATCGATCCAGATTTGGCTGATTTTGGGGTGATTTTGCGTGTTTGCGGGGGGCGCGTGTTTGCCGCAAAAGTCGTACCCCTTCCACTGGATGGATTTGTGTAATTCTTGCTGAGATTCTTCATAATCGCTGGAACTAATGTCCCAGTGAGTTTCAAGAGGATCGAAGTAGGGGAAGTGCGAAAAAAGCACTTTTTGAGTGATGGCCTGAATCGCCATGTTATCCAATGGGCGTTTTTGGGGTGGTGGAGAAGTGGTTTTAAGGGTGTTCCACTTGCTCCAGAGGAACGGGGCTGCTGTGAGTGGTAGGGAGGGGGAATTCATGGGTGTGCAGGAAGATTGGGAGGAATCGATCGATGGGAAGGGTGTTTTTCGTGAAAGTCGAGGAAGGAAGGAGCTGCCATAGGAGCCCATGTTAAATGTGAGTGTTTACATGTTTTTGGGGTTCGATTGCAGGGTGTTCCAGGTGGTTCCAAGTGGATGTAGTTAGCTGGGATCAGAGGTGGGAAAGTCTAATTTTGTTTGCAAGTGTTTTGAAGAAAATTCATGGAGGGGAAGGGGTGTTTTGGGCCTAGTTTGAAAGTGCATTTTGGACGCGACTTTAGGCCTTATGCGAGGTCGCGGTAATGCACGTTTTTGGGGTGGTATGTTGGGGTGTTCTAGGTTTTTGGGAAGGAGTTTAGGGGTGTGGGAGCAATGTTGGGAATGTCTAGTTTCTGGGAAAAATAGCAGTTTGGTTGTAGGTGGAGGGGAAAGGGTACTTTTGGCCTGTTTTGTAAGTGTACTTTCGTGCCATTGGCTAACATTGGCTGGCCCAGAGGTCGCGGTAATGCGGTTGTTTGGGAGGGTATTTTGGGGTGTTCCCTATTTTTGGGAATGTGTTTAAGGGGTTGGGAGGTATGTTGGGAATGTCTAGTTATTGAGAAAAATAGTAGTTTGCTCGTAGGTTGAGGGGAAATGCGAATTTGGGCCTGTTTTCAAGGTGCACTTTCGTGCCATTGGCTAACATTGCCGGTACTGCGTTATTGCAGATGAAAGCCACAAGAGGGCGACTTATATGTGGATTCCAGGGTTTAGGGCTCAGGGCAAGTGTGTGGGAATTGGGATAAGGGTGGAAGGGTTGTTGTGAGTGTTTAGGGGTGAGAGTGAGGGTGGAAGGCTTGTGTTTTAGGGCTGGGGATTAGGGCTTAGGGCCAGGCTTTAGGGTTCGGGGCTCCCTGCTAGGGCTTAGGGCTGCGGGCTAGGGCTGCAGGCTCGGGGATTAGGGCTTAGGGCCAGGCTTTAGGGTTCGGGACTGGGTTTCAGGGTTTAGGGCAGGGAAGGAGGGTAGTTTGTAGGACTGGAGACTAGGGTTTAGGGTTCGTGTGTAAGACTAGGCTTTAGGGTTTAGGGCTGGGATGTTAGGGCTTAGAGCTGGGACGTAGGGCTTAGGGCTCAGGACGGGTCTTTAGGGCTCCGGACTAGGGTTTGGGGCTTGGGAATAGGGTTTAAGGCTGGGGACTAGGGTATGAGGGTAGGGTTGAGGCTTGTTTCTAGGGTTTAGGGGAGTGTGCGTCGTTGCGGTTAGGTGTTTAGGGTTCAGAGGAGTGTGTAGGGTTAGGAGGTAGGGTTGGGGAGGTGTCTAGGGTTAGGAGGTAGGGTTGGGAAGGTGTCTAGGGCTTAGGGTTGGAATTGCTAGGGTTTCCCCGAGTCTAGGGCTCAGGGCTCGATTCAGTTTCGCCAATATTGGTGTTTTGGAAGGGTTTGTGTTGGTCTGGCTGGGTTGGGGTTGGTCCGATTTGGCTGGATTTGGTTTGGACTTGTGTGGTTTGGTGTTGGGAAGGTTTTCCAGTGGTTTGGCAAAAATCGATCCAGATTTGGCTGATTTTGGGGTGATTTTGCGTGTTTGCGGGGGGCGCGTGTTTGCCGCAAAAGTCGTACCCCTTCCACTGGATGGATTTGTGTAATTCTTGCTGAGATTCTTCATAATCGCTGGAACTAATGTCCCAGTGAGTTTCAAGAGGATCGAAGTAGGGGAAGTGCGAAAAAAGCACTTTTTGAGTGATGGCCTGAATCGCCATGTTATCCAATGGGCGTTTTTGGGGTGGTGGAGAAGTGGTTTTAAGGGTGTTCCACTTGCTCCAGAGGAACGGGGCTGCTGTGAGTGGTAGGGAGGGGGAATTCATGGGTGTGCAGGAAGATTGGGAGGAATCGATCGATGGGAAGGGTGTTTTTCGTGAAAGTCGAGGAAGGAAGGAGCTGCCATAGGAGCCCATGTTAAATGTGAGTGTTTACATGTTTTTGGGGTTCGATTGCAGGGTGTTCCAGGTGGTTCCAAGTGGATGTAGTTAGCTGGGATCAGAGGTGGGAAAGTCTAATTTTGTTTGCAAGTGTTTTGAAGAAAATTCATGGAGGGGAAGGGGTGTTTTGGGCCTAGTTTGAAAGTGCATTTTGGACGCGACTTTAGGCCTTATGCGAGGTCGCGGTAATGCACGTTTTTGGGGTGGTATGTTGGGGTGTTCTAGGTTTTTGGGAAGGAGTTTAGGGGTGTGGGAGCAATGTTGGGAATGTCTAGTTTCTGGGAAAAATAGCAGTTTGGTTGTAGGTGGAGGGGAAAGGGTACTTTTGGCCTGTTTTGTAAGTGTACTTTCGTGCCATTGGCTAACATTGGCTGGCCCAGAGGTCGCGGTAATGCGGTTGTTTGGGAGGGTATTTTGGGGTGTTCCCTATTTTTGGGAATGTGTTTAAGGGGTTGGGAGGTATGTTGGGAATGTCTAGTTATTGAGAAAAATAGTAGTTTGCTCGTAGGTTGAGGGGAAATGCGAATTTGGGCCTGTTTTCAAGGTGCACTTTCGTGCCATTGGCTAACATTGCCGGTACTGCGTTATTGCAGATGAAAGCCACAAGAGGGCGACTTATATGTGGATTCCAGGGTTTAGGGCTCAGGGCAAGTGTGTGGGAATTGGGATAAGGGTGGAAGGGTTGTTGTGAGTGTTTAGGGGTGAGAGTGAGGGTGGAAGGCTTGTGTTTTAGGGCTGGGGATTAGGGCTTAGGGCCAGGCTTTAGGGTTCGGGGCTCCCTGCTAGGGCTTAGGGCTGCGGGCTAGGGCTGCAGGCTCGGGGATTAGGGCTTAGGGCCAGGCTTTAGGGTTCGGGACTGGGTTTCAGGGTTTAGGGCAGGGAAGGAGGGTAGTTTGTAGGACTGGAGACTAGGGTTTAGGGTTCGTGTGTAAGACTAGGCTTTAGGGTTTAGGGCTGGGATGTTAGGGCTTAGAGCTGGGACGTAGGGCTTAGGGCTCAGGACGGGTCTTTAGGGCTCCGGACTAGGGTTTGGGGCTTGGGAATAGGGTTTAAGGCTGGGGACTAGGGTATGAGGGTAGGGTTGAGGCTTGTTTCTAGGGTTTAGGGGAGTGTGCGTCGTTGCGGTTAGGTGTTTAGGGTTCAGAGGAGTGTGTAGGGTTAGGAGGTAGGGTTGGGGAGGTGTCTAGGGTTAGGAGGTAGGGTTGGGAAGGTGTCTAGGGCTTAGGGTTGGAATTGCTAGGGTTTCCCCGAGTCTAGGGCTCAGGGCTCGATTCAGTTTCGCCAATATTGGTGTTTTGGAAGGGTTTGTGTTGGTCTGGCTGGGTTGGGGTTGGTCCGATTTGGCTGGATTTGGTTTGGACTTGTGTGGTTTGGTGTTGGGAAGGTTTTCCAGTGGTTTGGCAAAAATCGATCCAGATTTGGCTGATTTTGGGGTGATTTTGCGTGTTTGCGGGGGGCGCGTGTTTGCCGCAAAAGTCGTACCCCTTCCACTGGATGGATTTGTGTAATTCTTGCTGAGATTCTTCATAATCGCTGGAACTAATGTCCCAGTGAGTTTCAAGAGGATCGAAGTAGGGGAAGTGCGAAAAAAGCACTTTTTGAGTGATGGCCTGAATCGCCATGTTATCCAATGGGCGTTTTTGGGGTGGTGGAGAAGTGGTTTTAAGGGTGTTCCACTTGCTCCAGAGGAACGGGGCTGCTGTGAGTGGTAGGGAGGGGGAATTCATGGGTGTGCAGGAAGATTGGGAGGAATCGATCGATGGGAAGGGTGTTTTTCGTGAAAGTCGAGGAAGGAAGGAGCTGCCATAGGAGCCCATGTTAAATGTGAGTGTTTACATGTTTTTGGGGTTCGATTGCAGGGTGTTCCAGGTGGTTCCAAGTGGATGTAGTTAGCTGGGATCAGAGGTGGGAAAGTCTAATTTTGTTTGCAAGTGTTTTGAAGAAAATTCATGGAGGGGAAGGGGTGTTTTGGGCCTAGTTTGAAAGTGCATTTTGGACGCGACTTTAGGCCTTATGCGAGGTCGCGGTAATGCACGTTTTTGGGGTGGTATGTTGGGGTGTTCTAGGTTTTTGGGAAGGAGTTTAGGGGTGTGGGAGCAATGTTGGGAATGTCTAGTTTCTGGGAAAAATAGCAGTTTGGTTGTAGGTGGAGGGGAAAGGGTACTTTTGGCCTGTTTTGTAAGTGTACTTTCGTGCCATTGGCTAACATTGGCTGGCCCAGAGGTCGCGGTAATGCGGTTGTTTGGGAGGGTATTTTGGGGTGTTCCCTATTTTTGGGAATGTGTTTAAGGGGTTGGGAGGTATGTTGGGAATGTCTAGTTATTGAGAAAAATAGTAGTTTGCTCGTAGGTTGAGGGGAAATGCGAATTTGGGCCTGTTTTCAAGGTGCACTTTCGTGCCATTGGCTAACATTGCCGGTACTGCGTTATTGCAGATGAAAGCCACAAGAGGGCGACTTATATGTGGATTCCAGGGTTTAGGGCTCAGGGCAAGTGTGTGGGAATTGGGATAAGGGTGGAAGGGTTGTTGTGAGTGTTTAGGGGTGAGAGTGAGGGTGGAAGGCTTGTGTTTTAGGGCTGGGGATTAGGGCTTAGGGCCAGGCTTTAGGGTTCGGGGCTCCCTGCTAGGGCTTAGGGCTGCGGGCTAGGGCTGCAGGCTCGGGGATTAGGGCTTAGGGCCAGGCTTTAGGGTTCGGGACTGGGTTTCAGGGTTTAGGGCAGGGAAGGAGGGTAGTTTGTAGGACTGGAGACTAGGGTTTAGGGTTCGTGTGTAAGACTAGGCTTTAGGGTTTAGGGCTGGGATGTTAGGGCTTAGAGCTGGGACGTAGGGCTTAGGGCTCAGGACGGGTCTTTAGGGCTCCGGACTAGGGTTTGGGGCTTGGGAATAGGGTTTAAGGCTGGGGACTAGGGTATGAGGGTAGGGTTGAGGCTTGTTTCTAGGGTTTAGGGGAGTGTGCGTCGTTGCGGTTAGGTGTTTAGGGTTCAGAGGAGTGTGTAGGGTTAGGAGGTAGGGTTGGGGAGGTGTCTAGGGTTAGGAGGTAGGGTTGGGAAGGTGTCTAGGGCTTAGGGTTGGAATTGCTAGGGTTTCCCCGAGTCTAGGGCTCAGGGCTCGATTCAGTTTCGCCAATATTGGTGTTTTGGAAGGGTTTGTGTTGGTCTGGCTGGGTTGGGGTTGGTCCGATTTGGCTGGATTTGGTTTGGACTTGTGTGGTTTGGTGTTGGGAAGGTTTTCCAGTGGTTTGGCAAAAATCGATCCAGATTTGGCTGATTTTGGGGTGATTTTGCGTGTTTGCGGGGGGCGCGTGTTTGCCGCAAAAGTCGTACCCCTTCCACTGGATGGATTTGTGTAATTCTTGCTGAGATTCTTCATAATCGCTGGAACTAATGTCCCAGTGAGTTTCAAGAGGATCGAAGTAGGGGAAGTGCGAAAAAAGCACTTTTTGAGTGATGGCCTGAATCGCCATGTTATCCAATGGGCGTTTTTGGGGTGGTGGAGAAGTGGTTTTAAGGGTGTTCCACTTGCTCCAGAGGAACGGGGCTGCTGTGAGTGGTAGGGAGGGGGAATTCATGGGTGTGCAGGAAGATTGGGAGGAATCGATCGATGGGAAGGGTGTTTTTCGTGAAAGTCGAGGAAGGAAGGAGCTGCCATAGGAGCCCATGTTAAATGTGAGTGTTTACATGTTTTTGGGGTTCGATTGCAGGGTGTTCCAGGTGGTTCCAAGTGGATGTAGTTAGCTGGGATCAGAGGTGGGAAAGTCTAATTTTGTTTGCAAGTGTTTTGAAGAAAATTCATGGAGGGGAAGGGGTGTTTTGGGCCTAGTTTGAAAGTGCATTTTGGACGCGACTTTAGGCCTTATGCGAGGTCGCGGTAATGCACGTTTTTGGGGTGGTATGTTGGGGTGTTCTAGGTTTTTGGGAAGGAGTTTAGGGGTGTGGGAGCAATGTTGGGAATGTCTAGTTTCTGGGAAAAATAGCAGTTTGGTTGTAGGTGGAGGGGAAAGGGTACTTTTGGCCTGTTTTGTAAGTGTACTTTCGTGCCATTGGCTAACATTGGCTGGCCCAGAGGTCGCGGTAATGCGGTTGTTTGGGAGGGTATTTTGGGGTGTTCCCTATTTTTGGGAATGTGTTTAAGGGGTTGGGAGGTATGTTGGGAATGTCTAGTTATTGAGAAAAATAGTAGTTTGCTCGTAGGTTGAGGGGAAATGCGAATTTGGGCCTGTTTTCAAGGTGCACTTTCGTGCCATTGGCTAACATTGCCGGTACTGCGTTATTGCAGATGAAAGCCACAAGAGGGCGACTTATATGTGGATTCCAGGGTTTAGGGCTCAGGGCAAGTGTGTGGGAATTGGGATAAGGGTGGAAGGGTTGTTGTGAGTGTTTAGGGGTGAGAGTGAGGGTGGAAGGCTTGTGTTTTAGGGCTGGGGATTAGGGCTTAGGGCCAGGCTTTAGGGTTCGGGGCTCCCTGCTAGGGCTTAGGGCTGCGGGCTAGGGCTGCAGGCTCGGGGATTAGGGCTTAGGGCCAGGCTTTAGGGTTCGGGACTGGGTTTCAGGGTTTAGGGCAGGGAAGGAGGGTAGTTTGTAGGACTGGAGACTAGGGTTTAGGGTTCGTGTGTAAGACTAGGCTTTAGGGTTTAGGGCTGGGATGTTAGGGCTTAGAGCTGGGACGTAGGGCTTAGGGCTCAGGACGGGTCTTTAGGGCTCCGGACTAGGGTTTGGGGCTTGGGAATAGGGTTTAAGGCTGGGGACTAGGGTATGAGGGTAGGGTTGAGGCTTGTTTCTAGGGTTTAGGGGAGTGTGCGTCGTTGCGGTTAGGTGTTTAGGGTTCAGAGGAGTGTGTAGGGTTAGGAGGTAGGGTTGGGGAGGTGTCTAGGGTTAGGAGGTAGGGTTGGGAAGGTGTCTAGGGCTTAGGGTTGGAATTGCTAGGGTTTCCCCGAGTCTAGGGCTCAGGGCTCGATTCAGTTTCGCCAATATTGGTGTTTTGGAAGGGTTTGTGTTGGTCTGGCTGGGTTGGGGTTGGTCCGATTTGGCTGGATTTGGTTTGGACTTGTGTGGTTTGGTGTTGGGAAGGTTTTCCAGTGGTTTGGCAAAAATCGATCCAGATTTGGCTGATTTTGGGGTGATTTTGCGTGTTTGCGGGGGGCGCGTGTTTGCCGCAAAAGTCGTACCCCTTCCACTGGATGGATTTGTGTAATTCTTGCTGAGATTCTTCATAATCGCTGGAACTAATGTCCCAGTGAGTTTCAAGAGGATCGAAGTAGGGGAAGTGCGAAAAAAGCACTTTTTGAGTGATGGCCTGAATCGCCATGTTATCCAATGGGCGTTTTTGGGGTGGTGGAGAAGTGGTTTTAAGGGTGTTCCACTTGCTCCAGAGGAACGGGGCTGCTGTGAGTGGTAGGGAGGGGGAATTCATGGGTGTGCAGGAAGATTGGGAGGAATCGATCGATGGGAAGGGTGTTTTTCGTGAAAGTCGAGGAAGGAAGGAGCTGCCATAGGAGCCCATGTTAAATGTGAGTGTTTACATGTTTTTGGGGTTCGATTGCAGGGTGTTCCAGGTGGTTCCAAGTGGATGTAGTTAGCTGGGATCAGAGGTGGGAAAGTCTAATTTTGTTTGCAAGTGTTTTGAAGAAAATTCATGGAGGGGAAGGGGTGTTTTGGGCCTAGTTTGAAAGTGCATTTTGGACGCGACTTTAGGCCTTATGCGAGGTCGCGGTAATGCACGTTTTTGGGGTGGTATGTTGGGGTGTTCTAGGTTTTTGGGAAGGAGTTTAGGGGTGTGGGAGCAATGTTGGGAATGTCTAGTTTCTGGGAAAAATAGCAGTTTGGTTGTAGGTGGAGGGGAAAGGGTACTTTTGGCCTGTTTTGTAAGTGTACTTTCGTGCCATTGGCTAACATTGGCTGGCCCAGAGGTCGCGGTAATGCGGTTGTTTGGGAGGGTATTTTGGGGTGTTCCCTATTTTTGGGAATGTGTTTAAGGGGTTGGGAGGTATGTTGGGAATGTCTAGTTATTGAGAAAAATAGTAGTTTGCTCGTAGGTTGAGGGGAAATGCGAATTTGGGCCTGTTTTCAAGGTGCACTTTCGTGCCATTGGCTAACATTGCCGGTACTGCGTTATTGCAGATGAAAGCCACAAGAGGGCGACTTATATGTGGATTCCAGGGTTTAGGGCTCAGGGCAAGTGTGTGGGAATTGGGATAAGGGTGGAAGGGTTGTTGTGAGTGTTTAGGGGTGAGAGTGAGTGTGGAAGGCTTGTGTTTTAGGGCTGGGGATTAGGGCTTAGGGCCAGGCTTTAGGGTTCGGGGCTCCCTGCTAGGGCTTAGGGCTGCGGGCTAGGGCTGCAGGCTCGGGGATTAGGGCTTAGGGCCAGGCTTTAGGGTTCGGGACTGGGTTTCAGGGTTTAGGGCAGGGAAGGAGGGTAGTTTGTAGGACTGGAGACTAGGGTTTAGGGTTCGTGTGTAAGACTAGGCTTTAGGGTTTAGGGCTGGGATGTTAGGGCTTAGAGCTGGGACGTAGGGCTTAGGGCTCAGGACGGGTCTTTAGGGCTCCGGACTAGGGTTTGGGGCTTGGGAATAGGGTTTAAGGCTGGGGACTAGGGTATGAGGGTAGGGTTGAGGCTTGTTTCTAGGGTTTAGGGGAGTGTGCGTCGTTGCGGTTAGGTGTTTAGGGTTCAGAGGAGTGTGTAGGGTTAGGAGGTAGGGTTGGGGAGGTGTCTAGGGTTAGGAGGTAGGGTTGGGAAGGTGTCTAGGGCTTAGGGTTGGAATTGCTAGGGTTTCCCCGAGTCTAGGGCTCAGGGCTCGATTCAGTTTCGCCAATATTGGTGTTTTGGAAGGGTTTGTGTTGGTCTGGCTGGGTTGGGGTTGGTCCGATTTGGCTGGATTTGGTTTGGACTTGTGTGGTTTGGTGTTGGGAAGGTTTTCCAGTGGTTTGGCAAAAATCGATCCAGATTTGGCTGATTTTGGGGTGATTTTGCGTGTTTGCGGGGGGCGCGTGTTTGCCGCAAAAGTCGTACCCCTTCCACTGGATGGATTTGTGTAATTCTTGCTGAGATTCTTCATAATCGCTGGAACTAATGTCCCAGTGAGTTTCAAGAGGATCGAAGTAGGGGAAGTGCGAAAAAAGCACTTTTTGAGTGATGGCCTGAATCGCCATGTTATCCAATGGGCGTTTTTGGGGTGGTGGAGAAGTGGTTTTAAGGGTGTTCCACTTGCTCCAGAGGAACGGGGCTGCTGTGAGTGGTAGGGAGGGGGAATTCATGGGTGTGCAGGAAGATTGGGAGGAATCGATCGATGGGAAGGGTGTTTTTCGTGAAAGTCGAGGAAGGAAGGAGCTGCCATAGGAGCCCATGTTAAATGTGAGTGTTTACATGTTTTTGGGGTTCGATTGCAGGGTGTTCCAGGTGGTTCCAAGTGGATGTAGTTAGCTGGGATCAGAGGTGGGAAAGTCTAATTTTGTTTGCAAGTGTTTTGAAGAAAATTCATGGAGGGGAAGGGGTGTTTTGGGCCTAGTTTGAAAGTGCATTTTGGACGCGACTTTAGGCCTTATGCGAGGTCGCGGTAATGCACGTTTTTGGGGTGGTATGTTGGGGTGTTCTAGGTTTTTGGGAAGGAGTTTAGGGGTGTGGGAGCAATGTTGGGAATGTCTAGTTTCTGGGAAAAATAGCAGTTTGGTTGTAGGTGGAGGGGAAAGGGTACTTTTGGCCTGTTTTGTAAGTGTACTTTCGTGCCATTGGCTAACATTGGCTGGCCCAGAGGTCGCGGTAATGCGGTTGTTTGGGAGGGTATTTTGGGGTGTTCCCTATTTTTGGGAATGTGTTTAAGGGGTTGGGAGGTATGTTGGGAATGTCTAGTTATTGAGAAAAATAGTAGTTTGCTCGTAGGTTGAGGGGAAATGCGAATTTGGGCCTGTTTTCAAGGTGCACTTTCGTGCCATTGGCTAACATTGCCGGTACTGCGTTATTGCAGATGAAAGCCACAAGAGGGCGACTTATATGTGGATTCCAGGGTTTAGGGCTCAGGGCAAGTGTGTGGGAATTGGGATAAGGGTGGAAGGGTTGTTGTGAGTGTTTAGGGGTGAGAGTGAGGGTGGAAGGCTTGTGTTTTAGGGCTGGGGATTAGGGCTTAGGGCCAGGCTTTAGGGTTCGGGGCTCCCTGCTAGGGCTTAGGGCTGCGGGCTAGGGCTGCAGGCTCGGGGATTAGGGCTTAGGGCCAGGCTTTAGGGTTCGGGACTGGGTTTCAGGGTTTAGGGC
>NW_028187538.1:0-28000 GCF_964204655.1 Triturus cristatus
GAGTGAGTAGTAGAGACTGAGTAGTAGAGAGTGAGTGGTAGAGATTAGTAGAGTGAGTAGTAGAGAGAGTAAGAGAGAGTACTAGAGTAGTAGAGAGTGAGTAGTAGAGTGAGTAGCAGAGAGTAGTTGAGAGTGAGTAGTAGAGAGTAGTAGAGTAGTAGAGAGTGAGTAGTAGAGAGAGAGTAGTAGAGAGTAGTAGAGACTGAGTAGTAGAGAGTGAGTGGTAGAGATTAGTAGAGTGAGTAGTAGAGAGTGAGTAGTAGAGAATGAATAGTAGAGAGTAGTAGGGAGTGAGTAGTAGAGAGTAGTAGAGAGTGAGTAGTAGAGTTAGTAGTAGAGAGTGAGTAGTAGAGAGAGAGTAGTAGAGAGTGAGTAGTAGAGTAGTAAAGAGTGGGTTGTAGAGAGTGAATAGTAGAAAGTAGTAGAGAGTGAGTAGTAGAGAGTAGTAGAGAGTGAGTGGTAGAGAGTAGTAGAGTGAGTAGTAGAGAGTGAGTAGTAGAGAGTGAGTAGTAGAGAGTGAGTTGTAGAGAGTAGTAGAGAGTGAGTATTAGAGAGTGAGTAGTAGAGAGTGAGTAGTAGAGAGTAGCAGAGAATAGTAGAGAGTGAGTAGTAGAGAGTAGTAGAGAGTGAGTAGTACAGAGTGAGTAGTAGAGTGAGTAGTAGAGTGAGTAGTAGAGAATGAGTAGTAGAGAGTAGTAGAGAGAGAGTAGTAGAGAGTGAGTAGTAGAGAGTGGTAGAGAGTGAGTAGTAGAGAGTGAGTAGTAGAGTGAGTAGTAGAGAGTAGTAGAGAGTGAGTAGTGGAGTGAGTTCTAGAGAGTAGTAGAGAGCGAGTAGTGGAGAGTGTGTAGTAGAGAGTGAGTAGTAGAGAGTAGTAGAGAGTGAGTAGTAGAGAGAGTAGTAGAGAATGAGAAGTAGAGAGAGTAAGAGAGAGTACTAGAATAGTAGAGAGTGAGTAGTAGAGTGAGTAGTAGAGAGTAGTAGAGTAGTAGAGAGAGAGTAGTAGAGAGAGAGTAGTAGAGAGTAGTAGAGTAGTAGAGAGTGAGTGGTAGAGAGTAGTAGAGTGAGTAGTAGAGAGTGAGTAGTAGAGTAGTAAAGAGTGAGTGGTAGAGACTGAATAATAGAAAGTAGTAGAGAGTGAGTAGTAGAGAGTAGTAGAGAGTGAGTGGTAGAGAGTAGTAGAGCGAGTAGTAGAGAGTAGTAGAGAGTGAGTAGTAGAGAGTGAGTAGTAGAGAGTGAGTAGTAGAGAGTAGTAGAGAGTGAGTATTAGAGAGTGAGTAGTAGAGAGTGAGTAGTAGAGAGTAGCAGAGAGTTGTAGAGAGTGAGTAGTAGAGTGAGTAGTAGAGAGTAGTAGAGAGTGAGTAGTAGAGAGTGAGTAGTAGAGAGTGAGTAGCAGAGAGAGAGAGTATTAGAGAGTAGTAGAGAGTGAGTAGTAGAGAGAAGTAGAGAGAGCGTAGAAGAGAGTGAGTAGTAGAGAGTAGTAGAGAGTGAGTAGTACAGAGTGAGTAGTAGAGTGAGTGGTAGAGTGAGTAGTAGAGAGTAGTAGAGAGTAGTAGATAGAGAGTAGTAGAGAGTGAGTAGTAGAGAGTAGTAGAGTAGTAGAGAGTGAGTAGTAGAGAGAAAGTAGTAGAGAGTAGTAGAGAGTGAGTAGTAGAGTAGTAGAGAGTGAGTGGTAGAGAGTAGTAGAGTGAGTAGTAGAGAGTAGTAGAGAGTGAGTAGTAGAGAGTGAATAGTAGAGAGTAGTAGAGAGTGAGTCGTAGAGAGTAGTAGAGAGTGAGTAGTAAAGTAGAAGAGAGTGAGTAGTAGAGAGAGAGTAGTAAAGAGTGAGTAGTAGTGTAGTAAAGAGTGAGTGGGCGAGAGTGAATAGTAGAGAGTGAATAGTAGAGAGTGAGTAGTAGAGAGAGAGTAGTAGAGAGTGAGTAGTAGAGAGTAGTAGAGTGAGTAGTAGAGAGTGAGTAGTAGAGAGAGAGTAGTAGAGAGTAGAAGAGAGTGAGTAGTAGAGTAGTAGAGAGTGAGTTGTAGAAAGTAGTAGAGAGTAGTAGAGTGAGTAGTAGAGAGTAGTAGAGAGTGAGTAGTAGAGAGTGAATAGTAGAGAGTAGTAGTAGAAAGAGAGTAGTAGAGAGTAGTAGAGAGTGAGTAGTAGAGAGTGAGTAGTAGAGAGCGAGTAGCGAGTGAGTAGTAGAGCGTGAGTAGTAGAGAGTAGTAAAGAGTGAGTAGTAGAGAGAGAGTAGTAGAGAGTAGTAGAGAGTGAGTAGTAGAGTAGTAGAGAGTGAGTGGTAGAGAGTAGTAGAGTGAGTAGTAGAGAGTAGTAGAGTGAGTAGTAGAGAGTAAATAGTAGAGAGTAGTAGAGAGTTAGTCGTAGAGAGTAGTAGAGAGTGAGTAGTAGTGTAGTAAAGAGTGAGTGGTAGAGAGTGAATTGTAGAGAGTAGTAGAGAGTGAGTAGAAGAGAGAGTAGTAGAGAATGAGAAGTAGAGAGAGTAAGAGAGAGTAGTAGAGTAGTAGAGAGTGAGTAGTAGAGTGCGTAGTAGTGAGTAGTTGAGAGCGAGTAGTAGAGAGTGAGTAGTGGAGAGTGAGCAGTAGAGAGAAGTAGAGAGTGAGTAGTAGAGAGTGAGTAGTAGAGAGTGAGTAATGGAGAGTGAGTAGTAGAGAGTAGTAGAGAGTGAGTAGTAGAGAGTGAATAGTAGAGAGTGAGTAGCAGAGAGAGAGTAGTAGAGAGTGAGTAGTAGAAAGTAGTAGAGTGAGAAGTAGAGAGTGAGTAGTAGAGAGAGAGTAGTAGAGAGTGGAAGAGAGTGAGTAGTAGAGTAGTAGAGAGTGAGTTGTAGAGAGTAGTAGAGAGTAGTAGAGTGAGTAGTAGAGAGTAGTAGAGAGTGAGTAGTAGAGAGTGAATAGTAGAGAGTAGTACTAGAGAGAGAGTAGTAGACAGTGAGTAGTAGTGTAGTAAAGAGTGAGTGGTACAGAGTGAATAGTAGAGAGTAGTAGAGAGTGAGTAGAAGAGAGAGTAGTAGAGAATGAGAAGTAGAGAGAGTAAGAGAGAGTAGTAGAGTAGTAGAAAGTGAGTAGTAGAGTGCGTAGTAGAGAGTAGTTGAGAGCGAGTAGTAGAGAGTGAGTAGTGGAGAATGAGCAGTAGAGAGAAGTAGAGAGTGAGTAGTAGAGAGTAGTAGAGAGTGAGTAGTAGAGAGTGAGTAATGGAGAGTGAGTAGTAGAGAGTAGTAGAGAGTGAGTAGTAGAGAGTGAATAGTAGTGAGTGAGTAGCAGAGAGAGAGTAGTAGAGAGTGAGTAGTAGAGAGTAGTAGAGTGAGTAGTAGAGAGTGAGTAGTAGAGAGTGAATAGTAGAGAGTAGTAGAGAGTGAGTAGTAGAGAGTAGTAGAGAGTGAGTAGTAGAGTTAGTAGTAGAGAGTGAGAAGTAGAGAGAGAGTAGTAGAGAGTGAGTAGTAGAGTAGTAAAGAGTGAGTGGTAGAGAGTGAATAGTAGAGAGTAGTAGAGAGTGAGTAGTAGAGAGTGGTAGAGAGTGAGTGGTAGAGAGTAGTAGAGTGAGTAGTAGAGAGTAGTAGAGAGTGAGTAGTAGAGAGTGAGTAGTAGACAGTAGTAGAGAGTGAGTAGTAGAGAGTAGCAGAGAGTAGTAGAGAGTGAGTAGTAGAGAGTAGTAGAGAGTGAGTAGTAGAGAGGGAGTAGCAGAGAGAGAGAGTATTAGAGAGTAGTAGAGAGTGAGTAGTAGAGTGAGTAGTAGAGAGAAGTAGAGAGAGAGTAGCAGAGAGTGAGTAGTGGAGGGTAGTATAGAGTGAGTAGTACAGAGTGAGTAGTAGAGTGAGTGGTAGAGTGAGTAGTAGAGAGTAGTAGAGAGTAGTAGAGAGAGTAGTAGAGAGTGAGTAGTAGAGAGTGAGTAGTAAAGAGTAGTAGAAAGAGAGTTGTAGAGAGTGAGTAGTAGAGAGTAGTAGAGAGTGAGTAGTACAGAGTGAGTAGTAGTAGTAGAGTGAGTAGTAGAGTGAGTAGTAGAGAGGGAGTAGTAGAGAGTAGTAGAGAGTGAGTAGTAGAGAGTGAGTAGTAGAGAGGGAGTAGTAGAGAGTGAGTAGCAGAGAGTGAGTAGTAGAGTGAGTAGTAGAGAGTAGTAGAGAGTGAGTAGTGGAGTGAGTACTAGAGAGTAGTAGAGAGCGAGTAGTAGAGAGTGTGTAGTAGAGAGTGAGTAGTAGAGAGTAGTAGAGAGTAGTTGAGAGTGAGTAGTAGAGAGTAGTAGAGTAGTAGAGAGTGAGTAGTAGAGAGAGAGTAGTAGAGAGTAGAGACTGAGTAGTAGAGAGTGAGTGGTAGAGATTAGTAGAGTGAGTAGTAGAGAGAGTAAGAGAGTACTAGAGTAGTAGAGAGTGAGTAGTAGAGTGAGTAGTAGAGAGTAGTTGAGAGTGAGTAGTAGAGATAGTAGAGTAGTAGAGAGTGAGTAGTAGAGGAGAGTAGTAGAGAGTAGTAGAGACTGAGTAGTAGAGAGTGAGTGGTAGAGATTAGTAGAGTGAGTAGTAGAGAGTGAGTAGTAGAGAATGAATAGTAGAGAGTAGTAGAGAGTGAGTAGTAGAGAGTAGTAGAGAGTGAGTAGTAGAGTTAGTAGTAGAGAGTGAGTAGTAGAGAGGAGAGTATTAGAGAGTGAGTAGTAGAGTAGTAAAGAGTGGGTGGTAGAGAGTGAATAGTAGAAAGTAGTAGAGAGTGAGTAGTAAAGAGTAGTAGAGAGTGAGTGGTAGAGAGTAGTAGAGTAAGTAGTAGAGAGTGAGTAGTAGAGAGTGAGTAGTAGAGAGTGAGTAGTAGAGAGTAGCAGAGAATAGTAGAGAGTGAGTAGTAGAGTGAGAAGTAGAGAGTAGTTGAGAGTGAGTAGTAGAGAGTGAGTAGTAGAGACTGAGTAGCAGAGAGAGAGAGTATTGGAGAGTAGTAGAGAGTGAGTAGTAGAGTGAGTAGTAGAGAGAAGTAGAGAGAGCGTAGCAGAGAGTGAGTAGTAGAGAGTAGTAGAGAGTGAGTAGTACAGAGTGAGTAGTAGAGTGAGTGGTAGAGTGAGTAGTAGAGAGTAGTAGAGAGTAGTAGAGAGAGAGTAGTAGAGAGTGAGTAGTAGAGAGTGAGTAGTAAAGAGTAGTAGAGAGAGAGTAGTAGAGAGTGAGTAGTAGAGGTAGTAGAGAGTGAGTAGTACAGGAGTGGAGTAGTAGAGTGAGTAGTAGAGAGTAGTAGTAGAGAGAGGTAGTAGAGAGTAGTAGAGAGAGTAGTAGAGAGAGTAGTAGAGAGTGAGTAGTAGAGAGCAGTGGAGTGAGTAGTATAGAATAGTAGAGAGTGAGTACTAGAGAGAGTAGTAGAGAGTAGTAGAGTAGTAGATAGTGAGTAGTTGAGAGTGAGTAGCAGAGAGTTAGTAGTAGAGAGTAGTAGTAGAGAGAGAGTAGTAGAGAGTAGTAGAGTGAGTAGTAGAGAGTGAGTAGTAGAGAGCGAGTAGCGAGTGAGTAGTAGAGAGTGAATAGTAGAGAGTAGTAGAGAGTGAGTCATAGAGAGTAGTAGAGAGTGAGTAGTAGAGTAAATAGTAGAGAGTGAGTAGTAGAGAGAGAGTAGTAGAGAGTGAGTAGTAGTGTAGTAAAGAGTGAGTGCTAGATAGTGAATAGTAGAGAGTAGTAGAGAGTGAGTAGTAGAGAGAGTAGTAGAGAATGAGAAGTAGAGAGAGTAAGAGAGAGTAGTAGAGTAGTAGAGAGTGAGTAGTAGAGTGAGTAGTAGAGAGTAGTTGACAGCGAGTAGTAGAGAGTGAGTAGTGGAGAGTGAGCAGTAGAGATAAGTAGAGAGTGAGTAGTAGAGAGTGAGTAGTAGATAGTAGTACAGAGTGAGCAGTAGAGAGAGAGTAGTAGAGAGAGTAGTAGAGAGTGGGCAGTAGAGAGAGTAGTAGAGAGTGAGTAGTAGAGTAGTAAAGAGTGAGTGGTAGAGAGTAGTAGAGAGCAGTGGAGTGAGTAGTATAGAGTAGTAGAGAGTGAGTACTAGAGAGAGTAGTAGAGAGTAGTAGAGTAGTAGAGAGTGAGTAGTTGAGAGTGAGTAGCAGAGAGTGAGTAGTAGTGAGTGAGTAGTGGGGAGTTAGTAGTAGAGAGTAGTAGAGAATGAGTACTAGAGATTGAGTAGTAGAGAGTGAATAGTAGAGAGTGAGTAGTAGAGAGAGAGTAGTAGAGAGAGTGTAGTAGAGAGTAGTAGAGTGAGTAGTAGAGAGTGAGTAGTAGCGAGAGAGTAGTAGAGAGTAGAAGAGAGTGAGTAGTAGAGAGTGTGTAGTAGAGAGTGAGTAGTAGAGAGTAGTAGAGAGTGAGTAGTAGAGAGAGTAGTAAAGAATGAGCAGTAGAGAGAAGTAGAGAGTGAGTAGTAGAGAGTGAGTAGTAGAGAGAGAGTAGTAGAGAGAGTAGTAGAGAGTGGTCAGTAGAGAGGGTAGTAGAGAGTGAGTAGTAGAGTAGTAAAGAGTGAGTGGTAGAGAGTGAGTAGTAGAGAGCGAGTAGCGAGTGAGTAGTAGAGCGTGAGTAGTAGAGAGTAGTAGAGTAGTAGAGAGTGAGTAGTAGAGAGAGAGTAGTAGAGAGTGAGTAGTAGAGTAGTAGAGAGTGAGTGGTAGAGAGTAGTAGAGTGAGTAGTAGAGAGTAGTAGAGAGTGAGTAGTAGAGAGTGAATAGTAGAGTAGTAGAGAGTGAGTCGTAGAGAGTAGTAGAGAGTGAGTAGTAGAGTAAGTAATAGAGAGTGAGTAGTAGAGAGAGAGTAGTAGAGAGTGAGTAGTAGAGTAGTAAAGAGTGAGTGGTAGAGAGTGAATAGTAGAGAGTAGTAGAGAGTGAGTAGTAGAGAGTGAGTGGTAGAGAGTAGTAGAGCGAGTAGTAGAGAGTAGTAGAGAGTGAGTAGTAGAGTGAGTAGTAGAGAGTAGTTGAGAGCGAGTAGTAGAGAGTGAGTAGTGGAGAATGAGTAGTAGAGAGTAGTACAGAGTGAGCAGTAGAGAGAGAGTAGTAGAGAGTGGGCAGTAGAGAGGGTAGTAGAGAGTGAGTAGTAGAGTAGTAAAGAGTGAGTGGTAGAGAGTAGTAGACAGCAGTGGAGTGAGTAGTATAGAGTAGTAGAGAGTGGTAGAGTAGAAGAGAGTGAGTAGTTGAGAGTGAGTAGCAGAGAGTGAGTAGTAGAGAGTGAGTAGTAGAGAGTAGTAGAGAGTGAGTAGTAGAGAGTGAGTAGTGTAGAGTGAGTAGTAGAGAGTAGTAGAGAGTGAATAGTAGAGAGTGAGTAGTAGAGAGAGAGTAAGTACTAGAATAGTAGAGAGTGAGTAGTAGAGTGAGTAGTAGAGAGTAGTAGAGTAGTAGAGCGTGAGTAGTAGAGAGAGAGTAGTAGAGAGTAGTAGAGACTGAGTAGTAGAGTAGTAGAGAGTGAGTGGTAGAGAGTAGTAGAGTGAGTAGTAGAGAGTGAGTAGTAGAGTAGTGAAGAGTGAGTGGTAGAGAGTGAATAGTAGAAAGTAGTAGAGAGTGAGTAGTAGAGAGTAGTAGAGAGTGAGTGGTAGAGAGTAGTAGAGCGAGTAGTAGAGAGTAGTAGAGAGTGAGTAGTAGGGAGTGAGTAGTTAAGAGTGAGTAGTAGAGAGTAGTAGAGAGTGAGTATTAGAGAGTGAGTAGTAGAGAGTGAGTAGTAGAGAGTAGCAGAGAGTTGTAGAGAGTGAGTAGTAGAGTGAGTAGTAGAGAGTAGTAGAGAGTGAGTAGTAGAGAGTGAGTAGTAGAGAGTGAGTAGCAGAGAGAGAGAGTATTAGAGAGTAGTAGAGAGTGAGTAGTAGAGAGAAGTACAGAGTGAGTAGTAGAGTGAGTGGTAGAGTGAGTAGTAGAGAGTAGTAGAGAGTAGTAGAGAGAGAGTATTAGAGAGTGAGTAGTAGAGAGTGAGTAGTAGAGAGTAGCAGAGAGTTGTAGAGAGTGAGTAGTAGAGTGAGTAGTAGAGAGTTGAGTAGTAGAGAGTGAGTAGCAGAGAGAGAGAGTATTAGAGAGTAGTAGAGAGTGAGTAGTAGAGAGAAGTACAGAGTGAGTAGTAGAGTGAGTGGTAGAGTGAGTGGTAGAGAGTAGTAGAGTGAGTAGTAGAGAGTAGTAGAGAGTGAGTAGTAGAGAGTGAATAGTAGAGAGTAGTAGAGAGTGAGTAGTAGAGAGTAGTAGAGAGTGAGTAGTAGAGTTAGTAGTAGAGAGTGAGAAGTAGAGAGAGAGTAGTAGAGAGTGAGTAGTAGAGTAGTAAAGAGTGAGTGGTAGAGAGTGAATAGTAGAGAGTAGTAGAGAGTGAGTAGTAGAGAGTAGTAGAGAGTGAGTGGTAGAGAGTAATAGAGTGAGTAGTAGAGAGTAGTAGAGAGTGAGTAGTAGAGAGTGAGTAGTAGAGAGTAGTAGAGAGTGAGTATTAGAGAGTGAGTAGTAGAGAGTGAGTAGTAGAGAGTAGCAGAGAGTAGTAGAGAGTGAGTAGTAGAGTGAGTAGTAGAGAGTAGTAGAGAGTGAGTAGTAGAGAGTGAGTAGCAGAGAGAGAGAGTATTAGAGAGTAGTAGAGAGTGAGTAGTAGAGTGAGTAGTAGAGAGAAGTAGAGAGAGAGTAGCAGAGAGTGAGTAGTAGAGGGTAGTAGAGAGTGAGTAGTACAGAGTGAGTAGTTGAGTGAGTGGTAGAGTGAGTAGTAGAGAGTAGTAGAGAGTAGTAGAGAGAGAGAGCAGTAGAGAGTGAGTAGTAGAGAGTGAGTAGTAAAGAGTAGTAGAGAGAGAGTAGTAGAGCGTGAGTAGTAGAGAGTAGTAGAGAGTGAGTAGTACAGAGTGAGTAGTAGAGTGAGTAGTAGAGTGAGTAGTAGAGTGAGTAGTAGAGAGTAGTAGAGAGTGAGTGGTAGAGAGTAGTAGAGTGAGTAGTAGAGAGTAGTAGAGAGTGAGGAGTAGAGAGTGAGTAGTAGAGAGAGAGTAGTAGAGAGTGAGTAGTAGAGAGTGGTAGAGAGTGAGTAGTAGAGAGTGAGTAGTAGAGTGAGTAGTAGAGAGTAGTAGAGAGTGAGTAGTGGAGTGAGTTCTAGAGAGTAGTCGAGAGCAAGAAGTAGAGAGCGAGTAGTAGAGAGTGTGTAGTAGAGAGTGAGTAGTAGAGAGTGAGTAGTAGAGAGGGTAGTAGAGAAAGAGAAGTAGAGAGAGTAAGAGAGAGTACTAGAATAGTAGAGAGTGAGTAGTAGAGTGAGTAGTAGAGAGTAGTAGAGTAGTAGAGCGTGAGTAGTAGAGAGAGAGTAGTAGAGAGTAGTAGAGACTGAGTAGTAGAGTAGTAGAGAGTGAGTGGTAGAGAGTAGTAGAGTGAGTAGTAGAGAGTGAGTAGTAGAGTAGTGAAGAGTGAGTGGTAGAGAGTGAATAGTAGAAAGTAGTAGAGAGTGAGTAGTAGAGAGTAGTAGAGAGTGAGTGGTAGAGAGTAGTAGAGCGAGTAGTAGAGAGTAGTAGAGAGTGAGTAGTAGAGAGTGAGTTGTATAGAGTGAGTAGTAGAGAGTAGTAGAGAGTGAGTATTAGAGAGTGAGTAGTAGAGAGTGAGTAGTAGAGAGTAGCAGAAAGTTGTAGAGAGTGAGTAGTAGAGTGAGTAGTAGAGAGTAGTAGAGAGTGAGTAGTAGAGAGTGAGTAGTAGAGAGTGAGTAGCAGAGAGAGAGAGTATTAGAGAGTAGTAGAGAGTGAGTAGTAGAGAGAAGTACAGAGTGAGTAGTAGAGTGAGTGGTAGAGTGAGTAGTAGAGAGTAGTAGAGAGTAGTAGAGAGAGAGTAGTAGAGAGTGAGTAGTAGAGAGTAGTAGAGTAGTAGAGAGTGAGTAGTAGAGAGAGAGTAGTAGAGAGTAGTAGAGAGTGAGTAGTAGAGTGAGTGGTAGAGTGAGTAGTAGAGAGTAGTAGAGAGTAGTAGAGAGAGCGTAGAAGAGAGTGAGTAGTAGAGAGTAGTACAGAGTGAGTAGTAGAGTGAGTGGTAGAGTGAGTAGTAGAGAGTAGTAGAGAGTAGTAGAGAGAGAGTAGTAGAGAGTGAGTAGTAGAGAGTAGTAGAGTAGTAGAGAGTGAGTAGTAGAGAGAGAGTAGTAGAGAGTGAGTAGTAGAGTAGTAGCGAGTGAGTGGTAGAGAGTAGTAGAGTGAGTAGTAGAGAGTAGTAGAGAGTGAGTAGTAGAGAGTGAATAGTAGAGAGTAGTAGAGAGTGAGTCGTAGAGAGTAGTAGAGAGTGAGTAGTAAAGTAGAAGAGAGTGAGTAGTAGAGAGAGAGTAGTAAAGAGTGAGTAGTAGTGTAGTAAAGAGTGAGTGGTAGAGAGTGAATAGTAAAGAGTGAATAGTAGAGAGTGAGTAGTAGAGAGAGAGTAGTAGAGAGTGAGTAGTAGAGAGTAGTAGAGTGAGTAGTAGAGAGTGAGTAGTAGAGAGAGAGTAGTAGAGAGTGGAAGAGAGTGAGTAGTAGAGTAGTAGAGAGTGAGTTGTAGAGAGTAGTAGAGTGAGTAGTAGAGAGTAGTAGAGAGTGAGTAGTAGAGAGTGAATAGTAGAGAGTAGTAGTAGAGAGAGAGTAGCGAGTGTGTAGTAGAGAGTGAGTAGTAGAGAGTAGTAGAGTAGTAGAGAGTGAGTAGTAGAGAGAGAGTAGTAGAGAGAAGTAGAGACTGAGTAGTAGAGTAGTAGAGAGTGAGTGGTAGAGAGTAGTAGAGCGAGTAGTAGAGAGTAGTAGAGAGTGAGTAGTAGAGAGTGAATAGTAGAGAGTAGTAGAGAGTGAGTAGTAGAGAGTAGTAGAGAGTGAGTAGTAGAGTTAGTAGTAGAGAGTGAGAAGTAGAGAGAGAGTAGTAGAGAGTGAGTAGTAGAGTAGTAAAGAGTGAATGGTAGAGAGTGAATAGTAGAGAGTAGTAGAGAGTGAGTAGTAGAGAGTAGTAGAGAGTGAGTGGTAGAGAGTAGTAGAGTGAGTAGTAGAGAATAGTAGAGAGTGAGTAGTAGAGAGTGAGTAGTAGAGAGTAGTAGAGAGTGAGAATTAGAGAGTGAGTAGTAGAGAGTAAGTAGTAGAGAGTAGCAGAGAGTAGTAGAGAGTGAGTAGTAGAGTGAGTAGTAGAGAGTAGTAGAGAGTGAGTAGTAGAGAGTGAGTAGCAGAGAGAGAGAGTATTAGAGAGTAGTAGAGAGTGAGTAGTAGAGGGTAGTACAAAGTGAGTAGTACAGAGTGAGTAGTAGAGTGAGTGGTAGAGTGAGTAGTAGAGAGTAGTAGAGAGTAGTAGAGAGAGAGTAGTAGAGAGTGAGTAGTAGAGAGTGAGTAGTAAAGAGTAGTAGAGAGAGAGTAGTAGAGAGTGAGAAGTAGAGAGTGAGTAGTACAGAGTGAGTAGTAGAGTGAGTAGTAGAGTGAGTAGTAGAGAGTGAGTATTAGAGAGTAGTAGAGAGAGAGTAGTAGAGAGTGAGTAGTAGAGAGTAGTAGAGAGTGAGGAGTAGAGAGTGAGTAGTAGAGAGAGAGTAGTAGATAGTGAGTAGTAGAGAGTGGTAGAGAGTGAGTAGTAGAGAGTGAGTAGTAGAGTGCATAGTAGAGAGTAGTAGAGAGTGAGTAGTGGAGTGAGTTCTAGAGAGTAGTAGCGAGCGAGTAGTAGAGAGCGAGTAGTAGAGAGTGTGTAGTAGAGAGTGAGTAGTAGAGAGTAGTAGAGAGTGAGTAGTAGAGAGAGTAGTAGAGAATGAGAAGTAGACAGAGTAAGAGAGAGAACTAGAGTAGTAGAGAGTGAGTACTAGAGTGAGTAGTATAGAGTAGTTGAGAGTGAGTAGTAGAGAGTAGTAGAGTAGTAGAGAGTGAGTAGTAGAGAGAAAGTAGTAGAGAGTAGTAGAGACTGAGTAGTAGAGTAGTAGAGAGTGAGTGGTAGAGAGTAGTAGAGTGAGTAGTAGAGAGTGAGTAGTAGAGAATGAATAGTAGAGAGTGAGTAGTAGAGAGTAGTAGAGAGTGAGTAGTAGAGTTAATAGTAGAGAGTGAGTAGTAGAGAGAGAGTAGTAGAGAGTGAGTAGTAGAGTAGTAAAGAGTGAGTGGTAGAGAGTGAATAGTAGAAAGTAGTAGAGAGTGAGTAGTAGAGAGTAGTACAGAGTGAGTAGTAGAGTGAGTGGTAGAGTGAGTAGAAGAGAGTAGTAGAGAGTAGTAGAGAGAGAGTAGTAGAGAGTGAGTAGTAGAGAGTAGTAGAGAGTGAGTAGTAGAGAGAGAGTAGTAGAGAGTAGTAGAGAGTGAGTAGTAGAGTAGGAGCGAGTGAGTGGTAGAGAGTAGTAGAGTGAGTAGTAGAGAGTAGTAGAGAGTGAGTAGTAGAGAGTGAATAGTAGAGAGTAGTAGAGAGTGAGTCGTAGAGAGTAGTAGAGAGTGAGTAGTAAAGTAGAAGAGAGTGAGTAATAGAGAGAGAGTAGTAAAGAGTGAGTAGTAGTGTAGTAAAGAGTGAGTGGTAGAGAGTGAATAGTAGAGAGTGAATAGTAGAGAGTGAGTAGTAGAGAGAGAGTAGTAGAGAGTGAGTAGTAGAGAGTAGTAAAGTGAGTAGTAGAGAGTGAGTAGTAGAGAGAGAGTAGTAGAGAGTGGAAGAGAGTGAGTAGTAGAGTAGTAGAGAGTGAGTTGTAGAGAGTAGTAGAGTGAGTAGTAGAGAGTAGTAGAGAGTGAGTAGTAGAGAGTGAATAGTAGAGAGTAGTAGTAGAGAGAGAGTAGCGAGTGTGTAGTAGAGAGTGAGTAGTAGAGAGTAGTAGAGTAGTAGAGAGTGAGTAGTAGAGAGAGAGTAGTAGAGAGAAGTAGAGACTGAGTAGTAGAGTAGTAGAGAGTGAGTGGTAGAGAGTAGTAGAGTGAGTAGTAGAGAGTAGTAGAGAGTGAATAGTAGAGAGTGAATAGTAGAGAGTAGTAGAGAGTGAGTAGTAGAGAGTAGTAGAGAGTGAGTAGTAGAGTTAGTAGTAGAGAGTGAGAAGTAGAGAGAGAGTAGTAGAGAGTGAGTAGTAGAGTAGTAAAGAGTGAGTGGTAGAGAGTGAATAGTAGAGAGTAGTAGAGAGTGAGTAGTAGAGAGTAGTAGAGAGTGAGTGGTAGAGAGTAGTAGAGTGAGTAGTAGAGAATAGCAGAGAGTGAGTAGTAGAGAGTGAGTAGTAGAGAGTAGTAGAGAGTGAGAATTAGAGAGTGAGTAGTAGAGAGTAAGTAGTAGAGAGTAGCAGAGAGTAGTAGAGAGTGAGTAGTAGAGTGAGTAGTAGAGAGTAGTAGAGAGTGAGTAGTAGAGAGTGAGTAGCAGAGAGAGAGAGTATTAGAGAGTAGTAGAGAGTGAGTAGTAGAGTGAGTAGTAGAGAGAAGTAGAGAGAGAGTAGCAGAGAGTGAGTAGTAGAGGGTAGTAGAAAGTGAGTAGTACAGAGTGAGTAGTAGAGTGAGTGGTAGAGTGAGTAGTAGAGAGTAGTAGAGAGTAGTAGAGAGAGAGTAATAGAGAGTGAGTAGTAGAGAGTGAGTAGTAGAGAGAGAGTAGTAGAGAGTGAGAAGTAGAGAGTGAGTAGTACAGAGTGAGTAGTAGAGTGAGTAGTAGAGTGAGTAGTAGAGAGTGAGTATTAGAGAGTAGTAGAGAGAGAGTAGTAGAGAGTGAGTAGTAGAGAGTAGTAGAGAGTGAGGAGTAGAGAGTGAGTAGTAGAGAGAGAGTAGTAGATAGTGAGTAGTAGAGAGTGGTAGAGAGTGAGTAGTAGAGAGTGAGTAGTAGAGTGCATAGTAGAGAGTAGTAGAGAGTGAGTAGTGGAGTGAGTTCTAGAGAGTAGTAGCGAGCGAGTAGTAGAGAGCGAGTAGTAGAGAGTGTGTAGTAGAGAGTGAGTAGTAGAGAGTAGTAGAGAGTGAGTAGTAGAGAGAGTAATAGAGAATGAGAAGTAGACAGAGTAAGAGAGAGTACTAGAGTAGTAGAGAGTGAGTACTAGAGTGAGTAGTAGAGAGTAGTTGAGAGTGAGTAGTAGAGAGTAGTAGAGTAGTAGAGAGTGAGTAGTAGAGAGAAAGTAGTAGAGAGTAGTAGAGACTGAGTAGTAGAGTAGTAGAGAGTGAGTGGTAGAGAGTAGTAGAGTGAGTAGTAGAGAGTGAGTAGTAGAGAATAAATAGTAGAGAGTGAGTAGTAGAGAGTAGTAGAGAGTGAGTAGTAGAGTTAATAGTAGAGAGTGAGTAGTAGAGATAGAGTAGTAGAGAGTGAGTAGTAGAGTAGTAAAGAGTGAGTGGTAGAGAGTGAATAGTAGAAAGTAGTAGAGAGTGAGTAGTAGAGAGTAGTAGAGAGTGAGTGGTAGAGAGTAGTAGAGTGAGTAGTAGAGAGTAGAAGAGAGTGAGTAGTAGAGAGTGAGTAGTAGAGAGTAGTAGAGAGTGAGTAGTAGAGAGTGAGTAGTAGAGAGTGAGTAGTAGAGAGTAGCAGAGAGTAGTAGAGAGTGAGTAGTAGAGTGAGTAGTAGAGAGTAGTAGAGAGTGAGTAGTAGAGAGTGAGTAGTAGAGAGTGAGTAGCAGAGAGAGAGAGTATTAGAGAGTAGTAGAGAGTGAGTAGTAGAGTGAGTAGTAGAGAGAAGTAGAGAGAGTGTAGCAGAGAGTGAGTAGTAGAGAGTAGTAGAGAGTGAGTAGTACAGAGTGAGTAGTAGAGTGAGTGGTAGAGTGAGTAGTAGAGAGTAGTAGAGAGTAGTAGAGAGAGAGTAGTAGAGAGTGAGTAGTAGAGAGTAGTAGAGTAGTAGAGAGTGAGTAGTAGAGAGAGAGTAGTAGAGAGAGAGTAGTAGAGAGTAGTAGAGAGTTAGTAGTAGAGTACTAGAGAGTGAGTGGTAGAGAGTAGTAGAGAGTGAGTAGTAGAGAGTGAATAGTAGAGAGTAGTAGAGAGTGAGTCGTAGAGAGTAGTAGAGAGTGAGTAGTAAAGTAGTAGAGAGTGAGTAGTAGAGAGAGAGTAGTAAAGAGTGAGTAGTAGTGTAGTAAAGAGTGAGTGGTAGAGAGTGAATAGTAGAGAGTGAATAGTAGAGAGTGAGTAGTAGAGAGAGAGTAGTAGAGAGTGAGTAGTAGAGAGTAGTAGAGTGAGTAGTAGAGAGTGAGTAGTAGAGAGAGAGTAGTAGAGAGTAGAAGAGAGTGAGTATTAGAGTAGTAGAGAGTGAGTTGTAGAAAGTAGTAGAGAGTAGTAGAGTGAGTAGTAGAGAGTAGTAGAGAGTGAGTAGTAGAGAGTGAATAGTAGAGAGTAGTAGTAGAGAGAGAGTAGTAGAGAGTGAGCAGTAGAGAGTGAGTAGTAGAGAGCGAGTAGCGAGTGAGTAGTAGAGCGTGAGTAGTAGAGAGTAGTAGAGTAGTAGAGAGTGAGTAGTATAGAGAGAGTAGTAGAGAGTAGTAGAGAGTGAGTAGTAGAGTAGTAGAGAGTGAGTGGTAGAGAGTAGTAGAGTGAGTAGTAGAGAGTAGTAGAGAGTGAATAGTAGAGAGTAGTAGAGAGTGAATAGTAGAGAGTAGTAGAGAGTGAGTAGAAGAGAGAGTAGTAGAGAATGAGAAGTAGAGAGAGTAAGAGAGAGTAGTAGAGTAGTAGAGAGTGAGTAGTACAGTGAGTAGTAGAGAGTAGTTGAGAGTGAGTAGTAGAGAGTGAGTAGTGGAGAGTGAGCAGTAGAGAGAAGTAGAGAGTGAGTAGTAGAGAGTGAGTAATGGAGAGTGAGTAGTAGAGAGTGAATAGTAGAGAGTGAGTAGCAGAGAGAGAGTAGTAGAGAGTGAGTAGTAGAGAGTAGTAGAGTGAGAAGTAGAGAGTGAGTAGTAGAGAGAGAGTAGTAGAGAGGGGAAGAGAGTGAGTAGTAGAGTAGTAGAGAGTGAGTTGTAGAGAGTAGAAGAGAGTAGTAGAGTGAGTAGTAGAGAGTAGTAGAGAGTGAGTAGTAGAGAGTGAATAGTAGAGAGTAGTAGTAGAGAGAGAGTACTAGAGAGTGAGTAGTAGACAGTGAGTAGTAGAGAGTGAGTAGCGAGTGTGTAGTAGAGAGTGAGTAGTTGAGAGTAGTAGCGTAGTAGAGAGTGAGTAGTAGAGAGAGAGTATTAGAGAGTAGTAGAGACTGAGTAGTAGAGTAGTAGAGACTGAGTGGTAGAGAGTAGTAGAATGAGTAGTAGAGAGTAGTAGAGAGTGAGTAGTAGAGAGTGAATAGTAGAGAGTAGTAGAGAGTGAGTAGTAGAGAGTAGTAGAGAGTGAGTAGTAGAGTTAGTAGTAGAGAGTGAGAAGTAGAGAGAGAGTAGTAGAGAGTGAGTAGTAGAGTAGTAAAGAGTGAGTGGTAGAGAGTGAATAGTAGAGAGTAGTAGAGAGTGAGTAGTAGAGAGTAGTAGAGAGTGAGTGGTAGAGAGTAGTAGAGTGAGTAGTAGAGAGTAGTAGAGAGTGAGTAGTAGAGAGTGAGTAGTAGAGAGTGAGTAGTAGAGAGTAGTAGAGTGAGAAGTAGAGAGTGAGTAGTAGAGAGAGAGTAGTAGAGAGGGGAAGAGAGTGAGTAGTAGAGTAGTAGAGAGTGAGTTGTAGAGAGTAGAAGAGAGTAGTAGAGTGAGTAGTAGAGAGTAGTAGAGAGTGAGTAGTAGAGAGTGAATAGTAGAGAGTAGTAGTAGAGAGAGAGTACTAGAGAGTGAGTAGTAGACAGTGAGTAGTAGAGAGTGAGTAGCGAGTATGTAGTAGAGAGTGAGTAGTTGAGAGTAGTAGCGTAGTAGAGAGTGAGTAGTAGAGAGAGAGTATTAGAGAGTAGTAGAGACTGAGTAGTAGAGTAGTAGAGACTGAGTGGTAGAGAGTAGTAGAATGAGTAGTAGAGAGTAGTAGAGAGTGAGTAGTAGAGAGTGAATAGTAGAGAGTAGTAGAGAGTGAGTAGTAGAGAGTAGTAGAGAGTGAGTAGTAGAGTTAGTAGTAGAGAGTGAGAAGTAGAGAGAGAGTAGTAGAGAGTGAGTAGTAGAGTAGTAAAGAGTGAGTGGTAGAGAGTGAATAGTAGAGAGTAGTAGAGAGTGAGTAGTAGAGAGTAGTAGAGAGTGAGTGGTAGAGAGTAGTAGAGTGAGTAGTAGAGAGTAGTAGAGAGTGAGTAGTAGAGAGTGAGTAGTAGAGAGTGAGTAGTAGAGTGAGTAGTAGAGAGTAGTAGAGAGTGAGTAGTAGAGAGTGAGTAGCAGAGAGATAGAGTATTAGAGAGTAGTAGAGAGTGAGTAGTAGAGTAAGTAGTAGAGAGAAGTAGAGAGAGAGTAGCAGAGAGTGAGTACTAGAGGGTAGTAGAGAGTGAGTAGTACAGAGTGAGTAGTAGAGTGAGTGGTAGAGTGAGTAGTAGAGAGTAGTAGAGAGTAGTAGAGAGAGAGCAGTAGAGAGTGAGTAGTAGAGAGTGAGTAGTAAAGAGTAGTAGAGAGAGAGTAGTAGAGCGTGAGTAGTAGAGAGTAGTAGAGAGTGAGTAGTAGAGAGTGAGTAGTAGAGTGAGTAGTAGAGTGAGTAGTAGAGAATGAGTAGTAGAGAGTAGTAGAGAGAGAGTAGTAGAGAGTGGTAGAGAGTGAGTCGTAGAGAGTGAGTAGTAGAGTGAGTAGTAGAGAGTAGTAGAGAGTGAGTAGTGGAGTGAGTTCTAGAGAGTAGTAGAGAGCGAGTAGTAGAGAGTGTGTAGTAGAGAGTGAGTAGTAGAGAGTAGTAGAGAGTGAGTAGTAGAGAGAGTAGTAGAGAATGAGAAGTAGAGAGAGTAAGAGAGAGTACTAGAATAGTAGAGAGTGAGTAGTAGAGTGAGTAGTAGAGAGTAGTAGAGTAGTAGAGAGTGAGTAGTAGAGAGAGAGTAGTAGAGAGTAGTAGAGTAGTAGAGAGTGAGTGGTAGAGAGTAGTAGAGTGAGTAGTAGAGAGTGAGTAGTAGAGTAGTAAAGAGTGAGTGGTAGAGAGTGAATAATAGAAAGTAGTAGAGAGTGAGTAGTAGAGAGTAGTAGAGAGTGAGTGGTAGAGAGTAGTAGAGCGAGTAGTAGAGAGTAGTAGAGAGTGAGTAGTAGAGAGTGAGTAGTAGAGAGTGAGTAGTAGAGAGTAGTAGAGAGTGAGTATTAGAGAGTGAGTAGTAGAGAGTGAGTAGTAGAGAGTAGCAGAGAGTTGTAGAGAGTGAGTAGTAGAGTGAGTAGTAGAGAGTAGTAGAGAGTGAGTAGTAGAGAGTGAGTAGTAGAGAGTGAGTAGCAGAGAGAGAGAGTATTAGAGAGTAGTAGAGAGTGAGTAGTACAGAGTGAGTAGTAGAGTGAGTGGTAGAGTGAGTAGTGGAGAGTAGTAGAGAGTAGTAGAGAGAGAGTAGTAGAGAGTGAGTAGTAGAGAGTAGTAGAGTAGTAGAGAGTGAGTAGTAGAGAGAGAGTAGTAGAGAGTAGTAGAGAGTGAGTAGTAGAGTAGTAGAGAGTGAGTGGTAGAGAGTAGTAGAGTGAGTAGTAGAGAGTAGTAGAGAGTGAGTAGTAGAGAGTGAATAGTAGAGAGTAGTAGAGAGTGAGTCGTAGAGAGTAGTAGAGAGTGAGTAGTAAAGTAGAAGAGAGTGAGTAGTAGAGAGAGAGTAGTAAAGAGTGAGTAGTAGTGTAGTAAAGAGTGAGTGGTAGGGAGTGAATAGTAGAGAGTGAATAGTAGAGAGTGAGTAGTAGAGAGAGAGTAGTAGAGAGTGAGTAGTAGAGAGTAGTAGAGTGAGTAGTAGAGAGTGAGTAGTAGAGAGAGAGTAGTAGAGAGTAGAAGAGAGTGAGTAGTAGAGTAGTAGAGAGTGAGTTGTAGAAAGTAGTAGAGAGTAGTAGAGTGAGTAGTGAGTAGTGAGTAGTAGTAGTAGAGAGTGAGTAGTAGAGAGTGAATAGTAGAGAGTAGTAGTAGAGAGAGAGTAGTAGAGAGTAGTAGAGAGTGAGTAGTAGAGAGTGAGTAGTAGAGAGCGAGTAGCGAGTGAGTAGTAGAGCGTGAGTAGTAGAGAGTAGTAGAGAGTGAGTAGTAGAGAGAGAGTGAGTAGTAGAGAGTAGTAGAGAGTGAGTAGTAGAGTAGTAGAGAGTGAGTGGTAGAGAGTAGTAGAGTGAGTAGTAGAGAGTAGTAGAGAGTGAGTAGTAGAGAGTGAATAGTAGAGAGTAGTAGAGAGTTAGTCGTAGAGAGTAGTAGAGAGTGAGTAGTAGAGTAAGTAGTAGAGAGTGAGTAGTAGAGAGAGAGTAGTAGACAGTGAGTAGTAGTGTAGAAAAGAGTGAGTGGTAGAGAGTGAATAGTAGAGAGTAGTAGAGAGTGAGTAGAAGAGAGAGTAGTGGAGAATGAGAAGTAGAGAGAGTAAGAGAGAGTTGTAGAGTAGTAGAGAGTGAGTAGCAGAGTGCGTAGTAGAGAGTAGTTGAGAGCGAGTAGTAGAGAGTGAGTAGTGGAGAGTGAGCAGTAGAGAGAAGTAGAGAGTGAGTAGTAGACAGTAGTAGAGAGTGAGTAGTAGAGAGTGAGTAATGGAGAGTGAGTAGTAGAGAGTAGTAGAGAGTGAGTAGTAGAGAGTGAATAGTAGAGAGTGAGTAGCAGAGAGAGAGTAGTAGAGAGTGAGTAGTAGAGAGTACTAGATTGAGAAGTAGAGAGTGAGTAGTAGAGAGAGAGTAGTAGAGAGTGGAAGAGAGTGAGTAGTAGAGTAGTAGAGAGTGAGTTGTAGAGAGTAGTAGAGAGTAGTAGAGTGAGTAGTAGAGAGTAGTAGAGAGTGAGTAGTAGAGAGTGAATAGTAGAGAGTAGTAGTAGAGAGAGAGTAGCGAGTGTGTAGTAGAGAGTGAGTAGTAGAGAGTAGTAGAGTAGTAGAGAGTGAGTAGTAGAGAGAGAGTAGTAGAGAGAAGTAGAGACTGAGTAGTAGAGTAGTAGAGAGTGAGTGGTAGAGAGTAGTAGAATGAGTAGTAGAGAGTAGTAGAGAGTGAGTAGTAGATAGTGAATAGTAGAGAGTAGTAGAGAGTGAGTAGTAGAGAGTAGTAGAGAGTGAGTAGTAGAGTTAGTAGTAGAGAGTGAGAAGTAGAGAGAGAGTAGTAGAGAGTGAGTAGTAGAGTAGTAAAAAATGAGTGGTAGAGAGTGACTAGTAGAGAGTAGTAGAGAGTGAGTAGTAGAGAGTAGTAGAGAGTGAGTGGTAGAGAGTAGTAGAGTGAGTAGTAGAGAGTAGTAGAGAGTGAGTAGTAGAGAGTGAGTAGTAGAGAGTAGTAGAGAGTGAGTATTAGAGAGTGAGTAGTAGAGAGTGAGTAGTAGAGAGTAGCAGAGAGTAGTAGAGAGTGTTTAGTAGAGTGAGTAGTAGAGAGTAGTAGAGAGTGAGTAGTAGAGAGTGAGTAGCAGAGAGAGAGAGTATTAGAGAGTAGTAGAGAGTGAGTAGTAGAGTGAGTAGTAGAGAGAAGTAGAGAGAGAGTAGCAGAGAGTGAGTAGTAGAGGGTAGTATAGAGTGAGTAGTACAGAGTGAGTAGTAGAGTGAGTGGTAGAGTGAGTAGTAGAGAGTAGTAGAGAGTAGTAGAGAGAGTAGTAGAGAGTGAGTAGTAGAGAGTGAGTAGTAAAGAGTAGTAGAGAGAGAGTTGTAGAGAGTGAGTAGTAGAGAGTAGTAGAGAGTGAGTAGTACAGAGTGAGTAGTAGAATGAGTAGTAGAGTGAGTAGTAGAGAGTGAGTAGTAGAGAGTAGTAGAGAGTGAGTAGTAGAGAGTGAGTAGTAGAGAGTGAGTAGTAGAGTGAGTAGTAGAGAGTAGTAGAGAGTGAGTAGTGGAGTGAGTACTAGAGAGTAGTAGAGAGCGAGTAGTAGAGAGTGTGTAGTAGAGAGTGAGTAGTAGAGAGTAGTAGAGAGTAGTTGAGAGTGAGTAGTAGAGAGTAGTAGAGTAGTAGAGACTGAGTAGTAGAGAGAGAGTAGTAGAGAGTAGTAGAGACTGAGTAGTAGAGAGTGAGTGGTAGAGATTAGTAGAGTGAGTAGTAGAGAGAGTAAGAGAGAGTACTAGAGTAGTAGAGAGTGAGTAGTAGAGACTGAGTAGTAGAGAGTGAGTGGTAGAGATTAGTAGAGTGAGTAGTAGAGAGAGTAAGAGAGAGTACTAGAGTAGTAGAGAGTGAGTAGTAGAGTGAGTAGCAGAGAGTAGTTGAGAGTGAGTAGTAGAGAGTAGTAGAGTAGTAGAGAGTGAGTAGTAGAGAGAGAGTAGTAGAAAGTAGTAGAGACTGAGTAGTAGAGAGTGAGTGGTAGAGATTAGTAGAGTGAGTAGTAGAGAGTGAGTAGTAGAGAATGAATAGTAGAGAGTAGTAGAGAGTGAGTAGTAGAGAGTAGTAGAGAGTGAGTAGTAGAGTTAGTAGTAGAGAGTGAGTAGTAGAGAGAGAGTAGTAGAGAGTGAGTAGTAGAGTAGTAAAGAGTGGGTGGTAGAGAGTGAATAGTAGAAAGTAGTAGAGAGTGAGTAGTAGAGAGTAGTAGAGAGTGAGTGGTAGAGAGTAGTAGAGTGAGTGGTAGAGAGTGAGTAGTAGAGAGTGAGTAGTAGAGAGTGAGTTGTAGAGAGTAGTAGAGAGTGAGTATTAGAGAGTGAGTAGTAGAGAGTGAGTAGTAGAGAGTAGCAGAGAATAGTAGAGAGTGAGTAGTAGAGAGTAGTAGAGAGTGAGTAGTACAGAGTGAGTAGTAGAGTGAGTAGTAGAGTGAGTAGTAGAGAATGAGTAGTAGAGAGTAGTAGAGAGAGAGTAGTAGAGAGTGAGTAGTAGAGAGTGGTAGAGAGTGAGTAGTAGAGAGTGAGTAGTAGAGTGAGTAGTAGAGAGTAGTAGAGAGTGAGTAGTGGAGTGAGTTCTAGAGAGTAGTAGAGAGCGAGTAGTGGAGAGTGTGTAGTAGAGAGTGAGTAGTAGAGAGTAGTAGAGAGTGAGTAGTAGAGAGAGTAGTAGAGAATGAGAAGTAGAGAGAGTAAGAGAGAGTACTAGAATAGTAGAGAGTGAGTAGTAGAGTGAGTAGTAGAGAGTAGTAGAGTAGTAGAGAGAGAGTAGTAGAGAGAGAGTAGTAGAGAGTAGTAGAGTAGTAGAGAGTGAGTAGTAGAGAGTGAGTAGTAGAGTAGTAAAGAGTGAGTGGTAGAGACTGAATAATAGAAAGTAGTAGAGAGTGAGTAGTAGAGAGTAGTAGAGAGTGAGTGGTAGAGAGTAGTAGAGCGAGTAGTAGAGAGTAGTAGAGAGTGAGTAGTAGAGAGTGAGTAGTAGAGAGTGAGTAGTAGAGAGTAGTAGAGAGTGAGTATTAGAGAGTGAGTAGTAGAGAGTGAGTAGTAGAGAGTAGCAGAGAGTTGTAGAGAGTGAGTAGTAGAGTGAGTAGTAGAGAGTAGTAGAGAGTGAGTAGTAGAGAGTGAGTAGTAGAGAGTGAGTAGCAGAGAGAGAGAGTATTAGAGAGTAGTAGAGAGTGAGTAGTAGAGAGAAGTAGAGAGAGCGTAGAAGAGAGTGAGTAGTAGAGAGTAGTAGAGAGTGAGTAGTACAGAGTGAGTAGTAGAGTGAGTGGTAGAGTGAGTAGTAGAGAGTAGTAGAGAGTAGTAGATAGAGAGTAGTAGAGAGTGAGTAGTAGAGAGTAGTAGAGTAGTAGAGAGTGAGTAGTAGAGAGAAAGTAGTAGAGAGTAGTAGAGAGTGAGTAGTAGAGTAGTAGAGAGTGAGTGGTAGAGAGTAGTAGAGTGAGTAGTAGAGAGTAGTAGAGAGTGAGTAGTAGAGAGTGAATAGTAGAGAGTAGTAGAGAGTGAGTCGTAGAGAGTAGTAGAGAGTGAGTAGTAAAGTAGAAGAGAGTGAGTAGTAGAGAGAGAGTAGTAAAGAGTGAGTAGTAGTGTAGTAAAGAGTGAGTGGGCGAGAGTGAATAGTAGAGAGTGAATAGTAGAGAGTGAGTAGTAGAGAGAGAGTAGTAGAGAGTGAGTAGTAGAGAGTAGTAGAGTGAGTAGTAGAGAGTGAGTAGTAGAGAGAGAGTAGTAGAGAGTAGAAGAGAGTGAGTAGTAGAGTAGTAGAGAGTGAGTTGTAGAAAGTAGTAGAGAGTAGTAGAGTGAGTAGTAGAGAGTAGTAGAGAGTGAGTAGTAGAGAGTGAATAGTAGAGAGTAGTAGTAGAAAGAGAGTAGTAGAGAGTAGTAGAGAGTGAGTAGTAGAGAGTGAGTAGTAGAGAGCGAGTAGCGAGTGAGTAGTAGAGCGTGAGTAGTAGAGAGTAGTAAAGAGTGAGTAGTAGAGAGAGAGTAGTAGAGAGTAGTAGAGAGTGAGTAGTAGAGTAGTAGAGAGTGAGTGGTAGAGAGTAGTAGAGTGAGTAGTAGAGAGTAGTAGAGAGTGAGTAGTAGAGAGTAAATAGTAGAGAGTAGTAGAGAGTTAGTCGTAGAGAGTAGTAGAGAGTGAGTAGTAGTGTAGTAAAGAGTGAGTGGTAGAGAGTGAATTGTAGAGAGTAGTAGAGAGTGAGTAGAAGAGAGAGTAGTAGAGAATGAGAAGTAGAGAGAGTAAGAGAGAGTAGTAGAGTAGTAGAGAGTGAGTAGTAGAGTGCGTAGTAGTGAGTAGTTGAGAGCGAGTAGTAGAGAGTGAGTAGTGGAGAGTGAGCAGTAGAGAGAAGTAGAGAGTGAGTAGTAGAGAGTGAGTAGTAGAGAGTGAGTAATGGAGAGTGAGTAGTAGAGAGTAGTAGAGAGTGAGTAGTAGAGAGTGAATAGTAGAGAGTGAGTAGCAGAGAGAGAGTAGTAGAGAGTGAGTAGTAGAAAGTAGTAGAGTGAGAAGTAGAGAGTGAGTAGTAGAGAGAGAGTAGTAGAGAGTGGAAGAGAGTGAGTAGTAGAGTAGTAGAGAGTGAGTTGTAGAGAGTAGTAGAGAGTAGTAGAGTGAGTAGTAGAGAGTAGTAGAGAGTGAGTAGTAGAGAGTGAATAGTAGAGAGTAGTACTAGAGAGAGAGTAGTAGACAGTGAGTAGTAGTGTAGTAAAGAGTGAGTGGTACAGAGTGAATAGTAGAGAGTAGTAGAGAGTGAGTAGAAGAGAGAGTAGTAGAGAATGAGAAGTAGAGAGAGTAAGAGAGAGTAGTAGAGTAGTAGAAAGTGAGTAGTAGAGTGCGTAGTAGAGAGTAGTTGAGAGCGAGTAGTAGAGAGTGAGTAGTGGAGAATGAGCAGTAGAGAGAAGTAGAGAGTGAGTAGTAGAGAGTAGTAGAGAGTGAGTAGTAGAGAGTGAGTAATGGAGAGTGAGTAGTAGAGAGTAGTAGAGAGTGAGTAGTAGAGAGTGAATAGTAGTGAGTGAGTAGCAGAGAGAGAGTAGTAGAGAGTGAGTAGTAGAGAGTAGTAGAGTGAGTAGTAGAGAGTGAGTAGTAGAGAGTGAATAGTAGAGAGTAGTAGAGAGTGAGTAGTAGAGAGTAGTAGAGAGTGAGTAGTAGAGTTAGTAGTAGAGAGTGAGAAGTAGAGAGAGAGTAGTAGAGAGTGAGTAGTAGAGTAGTAAAGAGTGAGTGGTAGAGAGTGAATAGTAGAGAGTAGTAGAGAGTGAGTAGTAGAGAGTGGTAGAGAGTGAGTGGTAGAGAGTAGTAGAGTGAGTAGTAGAGAGTAGTAGAGAGTGAGTAGTAGAGAGTGAGTAGTAGACAGTAGTAGAGAGTGAGTAGTAGAGAGTAGCAGAGAGTAGTAGAGAGTGAGTAGTAGAGAGTAGTAGAGAGTGAGTAGTAGAGAGGGAGTAGCAGAGAGAGAGAGTATTAGAGAGTAGTAGAGAGTGAGTAGTAGAGTGAGTAGTAGAGAGAAGTAGAGAGAGAGTAGCAGAGAGTGAGTAGTGGAGGGTAGTATAGAGTGAGTAGTACAGAGTGAGTAGTAGAGTGAGTGGTAGAGTGAGTAGTAGAGAGTAGTAGAGAGTAGTAGAGAGAGTAGTAGAGAGTGAGTAGTAGAGAGTGAGTAGTAAAGAGTAGTAGAAAGAGAGTTGTAGAGAGTGAGTAGTAGAGAGTAGTAGAGAGTGAGTAGTACAGAGTGAGTAGTAGAGTGAGTAGTAGAGTGAGTAGTAGAGAGGGAGTAGTAGAGAGTAGTAGAGAGTGAGTAGTAGAGAGTGAGTAGTAGAGAGGGAGTAGTAGAGAGTGAGTAGCAGAGAGTGAGTAGTAGAGTGAGTAGTAGAGAGTAGTAGAGAGTGAGTAGTGGAGTGAGTACTAGAGAGTAGTAGAGAGCGAGTAGTAGAGAGTGTGTAGTAGAGAGTGAGTAGTAGAGAGTAGTAGAGAGTAGTTGAGAGTGAGTAGTAGAGAGTAGTAGAGTAGTAGAGAGTGAGTAGTAGAGAGAGAGTAGTAGAGAGTAGTAGAGACTGAGTAGTAGAGAGTGAGTGGTAGAGATTAGTAGAGTGAGTAGTAGAGAGAGTAAGAGAGAGTACTAGAGTAGTAGAGAGTGAGTAGTAGAGTGAGTAGTAGAGAGTAGTTGAGAGTGAGTAGTAGAGAGTAGTAGAGTAGTAGAGAGTGAGTAGTAGAGGAGAGTAGTAGAGAGTAGTAGAGACTGAGTAGTAGAGAGTGAGTGGTAGAGATTAGTAGAGTGAGTAGTAGAGAGTGAGTAGTAGAGAATGAATAGTAGAGAGTAGTAGAGAGTGAGTAGTAGAGAGTAGTAGAGAGTGAGTAGTAGAGTTAGTAGTAGAGAGTGAGTAGTAGAGAGAGAGTATTAGAGAGTGAGTAGTAGAGTAGTAAAGAGTGGGTGGTAGAGAGTGAATAGTAGAAAGTAGTAGAGAGTGAGTAGTAAAGAGTAGTAGAGAGTGAGTGGTAGAGAGTAGTAGAGTAAGTAGTAGAGAGTGAGTAGTAGAGAGTGAGTAGTAGAGAGTGAGTAGTAGAGAGTAGCAGAGAATAGTAGAGAGTGAGTAGTAGAGTGAGAAGTAGAGAGTAGTTGAGAGTGAGTAGTAGAGAGTGAGTAGTAGAGACTGAGTAGCAGAGAGAGAGAGTATTGGAGAGTAGTAGAGAGTGAGTAGTAGAGTGAGTAGTAGAGAGAAGTAGAGAGAGCGTAGCAGAGAGTGAGTAGTAGAGAGTAGTAGAGAGTGAGTAGTACAGAGTGAGTAGTAGAGTGAGTGGTAGAGTGAGTAGTAGAGAGTAGTAGAGAGTAGTAGAGAGAGAGTAGTAGAGAGTGAGTAGTAGAGAGTGAGTAGTAAAGAGTAGTAGAGAGAGAGTAGTAGAGAGTGAGTAGTAGAGAGTAGTAGAGAGTGAGTAGTACAGAGTGAGTAGTAGAGTGAGTAGTAGAGTGAGTAGTAGAGAGTGAGTAGTAGAGAGTAGTAGAGAGTAGTAGAGAGAGAGTAGTAGAGAGTGAGTAGTAGAGAGCAGTGGAGTGAGTAGTATAGAATAGTAGAGAGTGAGTACTAGAGAGAGTAGTAGAGAGTAGTAGAGTAGTAGATAGTGAGTAGTTGAGAGTGAGTAGCAGAGAGTTAGTAGTAGAGAGTAGTAGTAGAGAGAGAGTAGTAGAGAGTAGTAGAGTGAGTAGTAGAGAGTGAGTAGTAGAGAGCGAGTAGCGAGTGAGTAGTAGAGAGTGAATAGTAGAGAGTAGTAGAGAGTGAGTCATAGAGAGTAGTAGAGAGTGAGTAGTAGAGTAAATAGTAGAGAGTGAGTAGTAGAGAGAGAGTAGTAGAGAGTGAGTAGTAGTGTAGTAAAGAGTGAGTGCTAGATAGTGAATAGTAGAGAGTAGTAGAGAGTGAGTAGTAGAGAGAGTAGTAGAGAATGAGAAGTAGAGAGAGTAAGAGAGAGTAGTAGAGTAGTAGAGAGTGAGTAGTAGAGTGAGTAGTAGAGAGTAGTTGACAGCGAGTAGTAGAGAGTGAGTAGTGGAGAGTGAGCAGTAGAGATAAGTAGAGAGTGAGTAGTAGAGAGTGAGTAGTAGATAGTAGTACAGAGTGAGCAGTAGAGAGAGAGTAGTAGAGAGAGTAGTAGAGAGTGGGCAGTAGAGAGAGTAGTAGAGAGTGAGTAGTAGAGTAGTAAAGAGTGAGTGGTAGAGAGTAGTAGAGAGCAGTGGAGTGAGTAGTATAGAGTAGTAGAGAGTGAGTACTAGAGAGAGTAGTAGAGAGTAGTAGAGTAGTAGAGAGTGAGTAGTTGAGAGTGAGTAGCAGAGAGTGAGTAGTAGTGAGTGAGTAGTGGGGAGTTAGTAGTAGAGAGTAGTAGAGAATGAGTACTAGAGATTGAGTAGTAGAGAGTGAATAGTAGAGAGTGAGTAGTAGAGAGAGAGTAGTAGAGAGTGAGTAGTAGAGAGTAGTAGAGTGAGTAGTAGAGAGTGAGTAGTAGCGAGAGAGTAGTAGAGAGTAGAAGAGAGTGAGTAGTAGAGAGTGTGTAGTAGAGAGTGAGTAGTAGAGAGTAGTAGAGAGTGAGTAGTAGAGAGAGTAGTAAAGAATGAGCAGTAGAGAGAAGTAGAGAGTGAGTAGTAGAGAGTGAGTAGTAGAGAGAGAGTAGTAGAGAGAGTAGTAGAGAGTGGTCAGTAGAGAGGGTAGTAGAGAGTGAGTAGTAGAGTAGTAAAGAGTGAGTGGTAGAGAGTGAGTAGTAGAGAGCGAGTAGCGAGTGAGTAGTAGAGCGTGAGTAGTAGAGAGTAGTAGAGTAGTAGAGAGTGAGTAGTAGAGAGAGAGTAGTAGAGAGTGAGTAGTAGAGTAGTAGAGAGTGAGTGGTAGAGAGTAGTAGAGTGAGTAGTAGAGAGTAGTAGAGAGTGAGTAGTAGAGAGTGAATAGTAGAGTAGTAGAGAGTGAGTCGTAGAGAGTAGTAGAGAGTGAGTAGTAGAGTAAGTAATAGAGAGTGAGTAGTAGAGAGAGAGTAGTAGAGAGTGAGTAGTAGAGTAGTAAAGAGTGAGTGGTAGAGAGTGAATAGTAGAGAGTAGTAGAGAGTGAGTAGTAGAGAGTGAGTGGTAGAGAGTAGTAGAGCGAGTAGTAGAGAGTAGTAGAGAGTGAGTAGTAGAGTGAGTAGTAGAGAGTAGTTGAGAGCGAGTAGTAGAGAGTGAGTAGTGGAGAATGAGTAGTAGAGAGTAGTACAGAGTGAGCAGTAGAGAGAGAGTAGTAGAGAGTGGGCAGTAGAGAGGGTAGTAGAGAGTGAGTAGTAGAGTAGTAAAGAGTGAGTGGTAGAGAGTAGTAGACAGCAGTGGAGTGAGTAGTATAGAGTAGTAGAGAGTGGTAGAGTAGAAGAGAGTGAGTAGTTGAGAGTGAGTAGCAGAGAGTGAGTAGTAGAGAGTGAGTAGTAGAGAGTAGTAGAGAGTGAGTAGTAGAGAGTGAGTAGTGTAGAGTGAGTAGTAGAGAGTAGTAGAGAGTGAATAGTAGAGAGTGAGTAGTAGAGAGAGAGTA